>NW_007579101.1:96261-98565 GCF_000690725.1 Stegastes partitus | reverse complement strand
AGGTGCTGTGTAATTACCTGATGAGATTATATATGTCCACATGGGTTTTGACTATATTTTTCAAATAAAAGACAGAAGAAGTTATGTCTATGACACTACAAAATGTAAATTTCCACAAAGGGTGCCTGGTTATGTCAGTATAAACATCATGATACATGTATTATTTTTCACACGTCACATGTCATTTATTGTCCTTTTTTGTTTCCTCATTGCCATCAAATATGCCTCAATGTACCTGCAGTACTGTAATGTAACTGTCAGTGTCTCCTTCCCCCTAGTGGACAATATAGATGTCAGCAGCACAGCCAATCTGTACAAGAGTTTGGCCCAAGCAGCACCTGAAATTAAGCAATGTGTGGATGCCTGCAACTTTATTGCTGAGAGCACAAGACAGCAAAATAACATTGGATCCGTAAGTATGATCTTACCAATTTGAGCACAATTTCAGTTATGCTATGGATTAGTATATTTATTTAATGTTTCACAGACTATATTTATTTTAAATCTTTATAATTTTTCCCCCCAAACAAAGGAAATTGAAAGCTGGGTACTGATTGGGAAGATGATTGACAAGGTGTGTTTCTGGGCTGCCATTCTCCTCTTCATCATCGGCACAGTGGGGATCTTCTTAACAGGACACTTCAACCGGGCCCCAGACTTTCCATTTCCTGGGCAGACCAAAAAATATGCCCCAAGTTAAAAAAAAAAAAAAACATTAAAAAATCTTTTTGCTCTGCCGGAACCTTTCCGAGGTTCATTGTGCCTCAAAATGTTGAGCAGTCTCGCTCACTGACTGACTCCCAGGCTACGGGTTGAGTTGGCTGCGAGGCAGGGTTTTAATATTTACCACCCAGACTCATCTTTATCAACACTTCTCAAGCAGCTGAGAGGTTTCATTGAAACTTGCAACTTCGTTCTAAGTTTGTCCGCTGGGTGTAAGTTCTTAGGATGTATATATTAAATCGACAGATCGTGTCTAGTTTCAAAATTTTAAATTAGCATTGCAATAATCATCATCATGAAAATCATACTAAATCCAATTATTTTTTGTTTGTTTTGTGGTATAAAAGACTCAGCTGTGTGAGTATAGGCAAGTCCTGACTTCAGGTCATAGATGCATTTGAAGACTGAACTATGCTGAGAGAGTGACTTGTATTGCAGCACAGAACTTTTTAACTTAAAACTACTACAGCGTTGTTATTTTTGGAGGCAAATGCACTGTGTGGAACTGTGTGTATTCATAAACAGAAGTTGGGGGAAAAAATCATTAGGTGATCTTATTTACATGTGTGCTAATGTTGCCCATCATTCAAATAGGTTCATAACAATCATCCGTGGATAGAACCGCAAAACAGCATCTACTGTCTAGATATGTCTTCCTGCATGTACTATGTCTTATGGGAAGAACCTGGGCATGTGTCACGAGCCAGGAAACTCTGAATCAAAGCCTTATTCTTCTTACTATGACTTATTTATTAGGAAGTGTTGTTTGAGGTAGATGGCTTTGTGGGATATTGTCTTGATATCACTGTGCCATGGTTGTTTTTTTTTTAATAAATTCCTTATTTTGTCCATCACGACTTGCTTATTCAGTTCATTACAAACCGAATCTGTGCAAAATAACAACAGAAAAAATGCACTTTACTCTTAGAATGAATGTCAAAGCAGGTTTACGTGAAGTTTCATGCATCAGATTTGGACATACACAGTTCAGAAACATTCCAACAGAGAGTAAAAACTGTGGTTGAAGTCATTAAATGTATTAAAGCGTACAGAAACAACCACCAAAAGAAAACATGTTATGTGTAGTTAAAAAGCACATATTCTCTGTGCTGAATCATTGTGTTCATTCTTTTCTCGATGTGTTGGGAATTCTGGGAAGTGCAGTGTACTCATTGAAAAACCATAGGGACACATGCATTCAGTACACTTTCACTTTTAATTGGATTAAGTAATTATTATATACAGTATGTATCAAATAAATGCAATAGAAATGTATTTCATCATAAATGGAATAAAACCTATGATGAATTATTTTAACTCACTTCAAAATCTTTACGTTTCCGCTTCTAAAATCTACCTGCCAGTCTTATGGATGTACTACTGCCAAGTACTTTTTAAATACCAAATTAACATTTTGATGGAAGTCTGGTTTATAGAGTGCATAATGTGGTTGAACACCTCCATGTGGTGTTTAGCTATACTGCACTGAAGTAGACACGGCTAATTTGTCAATAACAGCGCCACCCCAAACCAGCTGCTATTAAATTTAATAATGGCCTCAATCTGTCACCACATTCTTCA
>NW_007579101.1:95036-96161 GCF_000690725.1 Stegastes partitus | reverse complement strand
CCACTTCATTATGCTGGAAAAGTATAAACCAACATAACATTCCAACATTAACACAAACACACAGTCTCAGGGATTAGTTTGCTAAGTAAGCCGGGTTTAGTCGGCTTATAGCAAGTACAAAGTCTAGTGCTATACTATTAGGCATTATTAATGCAATCAAGAAACAGCCACGCAACTGTCACGTTATCAGTATGTTTTCTATCAACCAGTGAAACAATGACTGCAAATGAGCTGAAGTTAACAGAAGCAAAAAGGACTGAGGCTTTATATTTAGACTGGGCCAGGCTGTGGGCAATCCTCGGAAGACTTTATACATGTCGTAAAAGCTTCCTGGATCCTTTGCAGTAATTTAATTTCAGCAACCAGCACAGACGTTGTTGGGAGCTTGACATATTGGGGGCCCAGCTCAGCGCAGCAGTTTTTACATTTTAACCTGATAATTGCACCGTTTTTAGGTTATTACTGAGTAAAGTGAATATAAAATGTGAAACACTGTGTTCTAGGCAAAGCAGGGTCACTCCACTGTCTTTTTATGCTGAAGCCACATTAAAATCACAATGAAAGCAGGCTAGGAAGACCAGTAGTTCTTTAGCTGTGTGCCTGATAATTAGTCCTATTTATGATGATTAACAGCTATAACCATATTTGAAGCTGTGCCTTGAAAATACTTGTTTTCATACATTCAGTTTAACAGTCATTTGCATCATCAACCTTTCAAATAGTTCAGGAGAAGAGATGCAGGTGCTTGTGAAGAAAGTTCACAGATAAAGTCCCACAACACAACATCCCAAATAAATAAGTGATAATAATCAGAACAAATCTGCTGACTGTGGTGCTGACCAAATTAAAATCCATCCATAGCCTAATGGTGATGTATCTAACTCCAACAACTTACAATAAAACAATAATAATGTGTTTTTATTGTTACTTGGCCCCATGTTGCTATATTTTGTTACTTAATGATTGGAGAGGTCACGTTCTAGATGGCAAGCATCCATACAAACAATTCAGTCACTGCTGCAAATCTCCTGCTGTGAGAGTTAGAAGATTGGACAGATTGGACTTTTATAAACATCCATCTATCCATTATCTATTCACCGCTTAATCCTCACTAGGGTCATGGGG
>NW_007579101.1:36163-94541 GCF_000690725.1 Stegastes partitus | reverse complement strand
AATAGTCGACCTTATGAAGGAGAAAACCCACCAGCTCCATGCCTCATTGTGCATCAGTGGGAGAGAATCAGCACCTTTAAGTTACTCTGGGCTCACATGTGTGAGGACTTCATCTGGACACATCCAGCTAACCAGGAAAGCACAGCAGAAGCTTCTCTTAAACTACCATCTGCAACTTCTATCAGTGCACTATTGAGCCAGTTCTCACTGATAGCATCACTGCATTGCATCGGAACTGCGCACAAGTGGACCATAAGCGCCTGCAGAGTGTGATCAAATCAGTCAAGCACATAACGGCTAGGCCCTCCCATCTCTAGAGGATATCCATCTGCAGAGAGTGCTCAGAAAGGAGCAAACCCATCAGCAGCACCAACTTTTTCACGCTCCTGCTGTCAGTAAGATGCGACAAGAGTTTAAAATGCCTAACCTCGAGGTTCAAGAACAATTACTACCCCCAGGGCCATTAGACTGATTGACACTTCCATGCCACTGCTTCTTCTGCCTTTGCACCATAAATATTATGCCCTTTTTAACATTTTTCCCTGCAAATACTCTTTATGCACTCTTCTCTGTATAGTAAATTTATCTCCATGAGTGTTTACTGTAAATAGGTTGATCATGGCACCCAGTTGAGAAACAGTGGGCTTAGAATTCTATTACAATGATTACATCAATTGCTACTGTTTTGATGTTATTTTTTTTTATATTCACATTTTATATTTATATTTGCATCTTCTATTTTTTTCTTTTTCCAAAATTGCACCAACCCACCAGAACAAATCCCTTGTATTGCGTAAACTATACCTGGTAATAAACCTATTTCTGTGTCTGATCTTTATTGTTGCATATGACACAGAAAGTATGTGAACCCTCATCATTTTTTTTAAACTGTTGAAAAGTGAATACAAACTAAATATTGTGATGCAGGGATATTCATATGACATTGTGGGCAGGAGCCTCTGACGCCCAGGCTGAACTACGCCCCTGGTAACCGGTTCTGACAAGGGTGTGGCTGGAAAAGTTTTGCACTGTCAGACATGCAAATCACAATCCAGATTTCACTCAGATTGCACGTGTCGTCAGCTACAGAACACATGTCGTTTCCATTCCCACAGTGGCAGCATATCACAGCCCCAATACCCTCACGTCATGTAATTTAATCCCGAGTTCTTGGCTTCACTTCAACACGGTATAGCAAAGTTTAAGATAGCTGCTAACGTTAGCAGAAGCTAGCACGACATACACTTTGGATGTGCAGCATTGAAAAGTTTGTTTTTTATTCGCAGACTGACAGTGATGAAAGCGCTTAAAATTACCCTTCTAAGAAACACACGGGTGTTTATTCAACCGTATGTCCGTGTTTAGTTTTACACAAACACATTGCTATCTTTCCCCCTCAAAGGTTTCATTTGAGAACGCTAACCGCAACTCTCGTGATATTTAACGTGATTCCCGTTGAGAGTTGATAACAGATACCACGCTGATAAGAGATGCTCTCTAATGATAAACCGTCTACATTCCCCTTCCTGCGGTCCAGTCGGGACTTGTCCACCTCCACATCATTACAACACAGACCTCCCAGTTACATGAGCTCATCCCCATGCTTGTTTCCTTCTCCACAGCTGCACAAATATATGAAACACCCCCACTTTTTTTTTTTGGGGTCAAGAATTCTCACTATTAAAAAGACATGATTAACTCTCTGGTGAGAAAGCTGCAGGAAGCATCTGCACTTTTTCTTTTTCCTCTCTCTGTCCCACTGGGCAGCCGATGGGAGGGACTAAAAGTGTGCATCACCTACGGGGAATACAGATGAGGTCTCCTGTGAAACACCAAATGGGATGAAATATCACTTTAAAGGCTGAATGACTGCGTGTTTTCTTCCTGTGTGTGGAGTCGCTGTGTGAGCCGAGTCGTGGCTGTAAACTCAGAGTAAGTGTGTGTTTTCTTTAAGGCCGTGGTTGAAGGTTTTAGTGCCACTCGGTTGTTCTGCCGCAGTGTTGCCGACTGAAGAGAGTCCAGCTGCGGGTTTGAAGTCCTCCGAGCCTCGATAACAAACCGAGTTAGCTCGGAACTGCTTTAGCCAGGTGTGATATTGTTGTTTCGTAAAGTGAGGTGTAGTTTGGGAGAGGAATGCTGCGCTGTAGGAAACCAGGAATAATGGGTGGAGACGACAAAACTTAGCCTTCAGCATTTTCTTTCTCTCTTTTTTTTTTTTTTTAGGCATGAACACCGACTCTAACCTACCCGTCCGTAGTGTTACACCGACATTAAATCAAGTTATGTTGGCTGGGTGGTGTAAAATAGAGCAACTTAATCACATGGAGCAGGACAACCTCACATGAGAAGCTAGTTTCCCCTCCTAAAAAAAATGTGTGTTAAACTCCTACAAAGCGTCTAAATGGTTGCTTTGCTGCTTTAAAACCGTCAGAAGGATTCACTATTTTCGGCGACAATGTGCATATTTGCGGAAATCCGATGGGCATCAGTGTCGGCATGAGTTGACTCAGCGCTGTTGTTTTAGTCACGATGGAATTTGTGACTTGTCTTCATATGTCATATGGCTGCTGCACCCTGTAGACTGTGGTGGCATTTATTCTGCCCAACGTCAAGGTAAAGAGTCTATATGCATTGTTTATGAAAGATTAGCAACATGGGCAAAAACACAACTTTCCACTTGAGCATGGAAGACTAATCTGTGGAGGTCACTTGCAGATAAGTTGCACTTTTTTTTAGTGAATATGTCACATGTGCCTCTGTAACAGTGCAGATATAAATTAGCCATGCTTGATGTGTAATTACTCAAGGATTATTATATACTTCATGCAGAAAAATGTAATCATATTGAGATGTGTGCTAGATGTTGTCATGGTAGCTTTGATTAATTGCAAAATAACATGTAAAACTGAGCCAATTTGGTGATGGTGTGAAGCATACATAATCCTCTATGCAACAAAAGCTTTCCTCAAAAAGTACAGTTGTCAAATTTATTCATACCCTTCCATTAAAGAAAAGGCAAAATTCACAATAGTCACTCAAATCACTAGAAACTGAAAAAAGTAATAATAAATAAAAATTTGCTAAATTATATTTAGTGAAATAAGACATTGCTTTTGAATTGTGGTTGAAAAGAATAATTAAAAAAAAAGAACAACTGTCCCAGACAATTTAGAGCACTTTGCTGATGAGCAGTGAAATCCAAATAGCTGTCAGCAGGTGCAGAAGTCTGACTGAGAGTTACAGAAAACACTTAATTGCAGTGATTGTCTTAAAGGGTTGTTCAACAAAATATTAGTTTACGGGTCCCATCATTTTTTAAAATATATTTCTGTTGAACCACAATTCAAAAGCAATGCCATAATTTTCATAAATTTTTGTTTTTTATTACTTTTGTCAATTTCAACTTATTTCAGTGACACCTGTTTTTTCCTTCTTTAATGGGAGGTTATGAATACATCTGAGGACGACTGTAAGTTGCACTTTTTTGAGTGAATGATTCGCTACATGTGCTTTGCTGCCTTTTTATCAGTGCAGATATAAATTAGCCATGCTTGAAGTGTAATTACTCAAGGATTATAATATACTTCATGCAAAAAAATCTGTGATTGTAATTATATTGAGATGTATGCTAGATGTTGTCATGGTAGCTTTGATTAACTGCAAAATAAAATGTAAAACTGAGCCAATTTGGTGATGGTGTGATGGTGAGGCATACCTAATCCTCTACTATGCAACAGAAGCATTCCTTAAGAAGTAACTATGTGAAGCTGAAAATCCCTAAAGGTTGAAGCTTTAAGTCCTGCATTATCAGCAGACCTTCGTTTCACCAGAAACCACACAGTGTCAGTGAGCATCATCACTGCAGGATGCAGCTGGAGGTCAGCAGTTGAAACAAGAAGTCAGTGAATATAAAAATGCTGAATATCAGATCCGATCCTTTCCCAGGCTGATCGGTCAATCTCTAGATGAAACAAGATTTTCAGCTGCTGCTACATATATATAATTACAATGGGCGATTCTGTTTTACAGGGAATGCAGAACAAAGATCAAACCACACACAAACAGCACAAGTTTTCATTGGGACTGTATGTTTTATGTTTCTTCAGGCAAAAATGACACCATTAGAATACTTGAAAAGTTTTCACCTAATCACATATAAATATATATATATATGAAGAGTTCATTTGCAAAAACAGATCACTCCATTTTTGTAGATTTTCAGAAAACTTTTTTTTATTGTTTGCTTGAGATAATATCAATCAAACTGAAGTTGAGTGGATTTGACTCAGTAGAAATGACATGGCAAACATAGAGATAACTTAAGTTTGATATTGTCTCAGGTAGACGATGGAAAGTGGGTTTTCTGAAGGTTTGTGAAAAGATGGAGTTATCTGTTTTTGCAAATGAATTCTTCATATGTGTGTGTGTGTGTATATATATATATATATATATATATATGTATATGTGTGTGTGTGTGTGTGTATATATATATAGATAGATATGTAGATATGTAACCACTGGGAGTCACCAAAGTCAGAAATCTGTGGTACTTATAGTAAATACAGCCCAGGGGCTTTAAATCTCGCATGACCTTGCCGGTCTTTGCTGTTGGCAACATTACGTAAAGCTTGATTTATATCACATTTTTTATTTTTAGAACACATGGTTGCAAAGTGCTTCACACACAAAAAAGAGAAGAAAAAAAAACAAAGAATAAATTACAATATGAAACCTAGCCCAGAGAGACAAGCCTGAAAACAGTTACAAAGTCATTCACACAGGAACAGAAAAAACAAGTGAAGTAAGAATAAATTACAAAATGAAACACGGTACAGTGACAGACACATGTACCGAAACATGAGGCAGAGATTGAAGTCTATAAAAAGGTTTACCTATATGACTGAACAATGTGCAAAAAAATCAGTTGCAATATAAGTAATGATAGTAGTGGAAATAGTAGTATCTACATTTCAGCTCCCTCAAAAAAAACAAAAAAAAAGATTTTAAAAAAACCATCAAAAAGCAGTATATTGTGACACATTTATCTTTATCAACAACAACCAAAACTTTTTGCAATTAAGACCCATAGGGGTTTAAAAAGCCAAGTTATGAGGATAATGGTGGTTCAGAGATGGAATGAGGAACGAGAACATCTGGAATTCAACTCAGGTTTCACATTGCCTTGTCACGAGAATCTTTTACTGTAAATTTTACAGGACGCCAATGGATACAAGAACTGGAGTAGTGACTGATCAAGTGTTAATGCTGTTAGTGGATGTGTTCAGCAATAAAAAAGTTGTGTAGAACACGCACAGCCTGTGACACACATATCAAGGTTTATGGTCACGTGACTGCTTGACTCACAGCATGTGGTCTTGCGTTCAGTAGTAACTTTATCTTCAGGTTGTAGAGAATCTTGAGTGTTTGCAATGTAGTGTTTAACAATGAGGTAACCTGAGTAAATATTGTAGACAAAGTTTCACTCCGACAAGCGAAAAAACAAGAAAATCTTGTTAAGTCAACTGTACGCTCCCCTGCCTTATAATGTAAACAGATAATATCATCTGCTTCGGTGTGAATGCAGGGATTGAACTCGGTGTCAGTCTTAAGTTTTGTCATGTGAGCCAGTGTTCTGCATGTAATGTGTGCTTGGTGGCAAGTACGAGCAAGCTTTTCTTTTGATAGTAAACACCAAACAGTGGAGGAAAAAAAAAGCTACAGGCAGTCTTATGGACCAGAGAGCTTTCCAGGGAAGTAAAGTCAAATCCTGGGGTTTGATGCCAATTTACATGACTGACTGGTTTATGCAGATTTTGGTTTCGACGTGGAATCAACAAGAGCATGAGTAAAGAGCAGTGAGGGCTCAAAATGAAAGGAAATGACCCTTTATGTGAAGTTTTTCACTATAGCTATGAACTTCTCACTCAGGTGGTGAAGATCAATCCTCAGGAAATTCCCCAGACTGTTTTAAATTCCTAATTTTACTTATGAATGCAACAAAGCACTTAGTTAAAATGTGTTAGTTATGAAGGAATTAACAGAGCATCAAGCATTGAGTACCTTCTCCAGTATTTATGTGACACAGCAGTGACCTGTAACAAACCCACGAGTGACCAAATAATACGTTTATAATAAATACGTGACTGAAATATGCAGATTTTTTCAAACTCGCTGCTGGTTGTGTAAAGTTGCTCTACATCAGAAACGTTCTGGGAGGACATTTTGGGGATTTATGGCCACCTGAGAGTGCACTCATCCATCACTTTCCCTTTGTTTCCTTTGTTCCTATTGCCACTCTTCCAGTCTTTAGATGCTGCCTGCAGCCTTTGGCTTGAACGGTACAAGTGACGTTCCCACCCAGGGTTTAATGTCACGCCTGCCTTTACCTGCTTTTTACTGCTCAGACTCCCATGTAGCTCGTCTTGCATGTGCTGAGCTCATGGGAACCACTAGTGTGCAAAACTGAAAGGCTCTTACTTCATTGCATGTTTCACAAAAAGGACGTAGATGTGGTTCTGGTACGTTTCATCCTCTGCTTCATTTCAAGCTCTTTCTCTCTCTCTCTCGCTCACACACACACACACACCCTCCCTCCCCTATTGCCTTGTTTCCCAGGAAACATTCAGCCATTCAAAGACATCTACCCACACAGCACACAAAAGGTTTCATACACACCCTTTATTCTCCCTGGTAGATAGATCTGCTAGTCTAGTCTCTCTGGTCCTAAACTTCTCCTATGCCATAAGATCGATGGCTTGAGCAACAGGTTGATGCCACAAGATGTGCGGTTTATGAAGGCCCTCTGCTTTATTATGCTTTGACTTAATGCTCGATGTCGTCTGTTGTTGAATGGCGTGATACTGTAGTTCAGTCCCTATCGTTGTGCAATCATGATATGTTGCCCTCTTCAGAGATTAGATTTACTTCAAGATCCTGCCTCCAATATCAGATTATCTCACAAACTATTCAGATACACATCATGGAAGGGGTGTTACATTGGACTCTTGTGTGTCTACAGTGAATGAAAATACTGAACTGTTGCCTTTAGGACTGTTGCTGCTTAAAAACTCTGCTCTGCTGCTACTGCTTTTACTCATGCTGCTTATAAATTACTATAGATGAAGGGAAATATCAAGCACTGTGACTTTAAAATGTCAATCCACTGTATAAAGAGACAGGTTTTGGTTTCACATTTGTTTGGCCAGTATTTAGTTTTTGCATGCATACCAGCACAGTGCACAGTCTGTATGCTTTGCAGTGAGAAGGTACACAAAACTCTGCGCTCTTTCATCTCCACACCAGGGCAGCTGGCACCTGCAACGACAGCGCGATGGCAAGTCAAGAGGAGGTGATCGAGCCAGCGACTGAGATTTCAGTGGCCCAAAACCTGGGCAGAAGGCGCTTCCTCCACGACATCCGCCATCTGAGTCCAGATGAGATCGATGGCCTCATGTCGTCCAGTGGTAAGGAAACATGAGCTGCCCACAGAGAAAATCTTCTGGCTGTTTTAGAGCAATTTCATTAAAACATTCCAATCTATTAAATCTCAGAGGGCCGACCATTCCTTGTGGTGCATCATCTTCCTGAAATGAAAGACGAGGGCGTGCCTTACCTAATGCCTGGGACTCCTATTACCTGCAGAGTGGACAACACAGAGAAATACACCACTCGCTCAAAGGTACATCGGTTTTTTATGATGATAAATCATTTACAGTTTTTTTTGCGAGTCATTTCAGTGCAACGAGTGTTTATAGAAAGCCTATAATAAAGTCTAAGTATGCACATTTATCTTTAATTAGTCACTCTTCAGAACCATGTCAAAACAGCCTTTACTATTAAATGACACATAGACCACTTACAGCCAACTGTTGATCACTTTTTAATTCTAATCTCAGTGTTATTTTCAAGCTTGGGTGACGACACCCTAAGCTTCCCCCTAATAACATTATGCCAAATTAAAGTTATGAGAGTAATAAAACTGCAGCTTAAACTTGCTTACTAAACTTAATAGGAAACTGTTTCGAGTTAATAGCCTGCCGTCCCTGTGTTGCGTTCTTGTTGATATTCTGCCTTAATGCTGTACTTGAGCCAGCAGGTTCAGTTGTTGTATATACAGATAGAAAGGTAGTCTAGTGACAACACTGGCAGTTTCTTTGAGTAGATTCAATGTTGGGTCATACAAATGTGTGGAGGTAGATTAATTGCCATTTTGACATATTCGGCAGTGACTTATTCCTGCCTCGGCATTGGCGTGCTATAGGTGGACGAAACTGGTCAGCAAAAACTCTCTGTAGACATCTGCAGACATGAAATACCACACTACGTATACGTTAAGTCTAAAAATAGCCGGGAACTTTGCAAAAGAGACACTGGAGTAGAGTAGAGTAAGTATGTGTTGCTATTCGAAATTAGTTGATCTATAGAGACATTTATTCGATGAGCTAAGATACAAGAGCTGAGATAAATCCATAAACAGCATTATGTATCTGCCAGCAGCCACCCTGCTCTCCACATATCAGCACTGATCTTTTAAAAACACATATCGATCCACCACTATAGATGAGTAAAGTGCCAGCAGTAGCAGCTGGTCGTTGTAAAATGCTTTTTTATCCCTCCTGGGCCTCCTGGAGCTTTAGGTAGCCTAATCTAATAACGCCTTTACTGACCAGGAGCTCACTTTATGATTATGACACACACATACCTTTCTACATGGTATTTCATACTAAGAAGCTCCAGCTCATATGTATTGGTATAATATTCAATGTGGAACTAGACAAGCGCTGCATGTTGTATTTTGTAAGAAGTGAGTCACTAAAAAATGTGCAAGTATTAGTAACAGCTGAGTTGTGTTTGGGTGGCTCAATCAGTTTGCATATTCTTTCAATGTCTGGTTTTCCTCCCACAGCCCAAAAAAACATGAATATAAGGAGAAGTGGAAATGTACAATTGTCCCTGTGTGAAGAGGTTCACACATGAACCATAAAAAGACAATGAACAAACTGAATAGCTGCTTTGGTTTTGATTTATTGCTCTTACCTTATGCAGGTTGACAGTAGACAACTATAATTGACACTCTGGTTGTGTTAATTGTTGTTTATAACTTCCATATAAGTGGCTTAGAGATAAACCAGCCTGGGTCTTTAAACTCTTGCGGTTCTCGTCTATCGTGACTGCCGGTGTTATCCAGACTTTTGCAACAAAGTTTGTGATGAAAATGTGCCTCTAACTGGAAAAAAAAATGCAGGCCGAAAACTTTGAAAAAAGATTCAACACATAAAAAAAGCTTTATTCATATTGTAATTAGTGACTCTTAATACAATAAGAATTTGTACGATACTGTCAGAATATGAAGGCTTCTCTGCCGTTGTATTCGTCATTTGATGTTTCTAATTTTAAACCGCCATACTTAATATGCATGTATTTTATATAACATCCCTTCAGGTCCATGTAGGAACCTTATACACTGTGCGGCTAACGCATGGCCACTTCCACTGGACAGTGAAGAGGAAGTACAAGCACTTTCAGGAGCTGCATCGAGACCTTTACAAGCACAGGATGATGCGTCACTTGCTGCCTCTGGGAAGGTCGGCGTACCAGTGTTTATGTTAATCATGCAAATCGAGCTCTCAATCTGAAAGATGTGCATTTGAAATCTGAGCAATGATAGATTGCTTTGAGTTTTTGTTGTCAGACCTCTCAAGCACTGAATATTTTGAATATTCAAATTTCCCCTCAAAGATTTGCAAAGGACAGGCAGCAGCTGAGAAACATGCCAGAGGAAATGCCCAGCCTACATGGGACTGAACGGACGAGAAGAACCTCCAGCAAAATGGTATGAAATAAACTGGTCAGATACAGAATTAACAGTTTGTACTTGGAACAACCCCTTTGAGTAAACACACGTTGTGTCTAGAACTGTGGTAAGCTTTAGTGTTTTATTTAGCACCCAAACTGCTGGCGGGTTTCAAAGGCTTGTTGTCCTAAAAAAAAAAAAAAAGGAGCCAAAATTACACACATCTTTTTGAATCAGAAACTGTAAAAACTGAAGGAATCAGCGCATTTTCAAATTTCTGATGGTCCATGAACTGCTCATCTGTGATCGGCTCTTCTGTTTTCTGCAATCTTTATCAATTTTACGCCTAAATTTGTGATATTTCATCAAAAGACATTTATATTCCACAAGTCTCATTTAAAAATTTGATGAAAGCAAACCATATACTCTTATTATATTATCTAATAAAGCAAAATAAATCAATGTGCCTCGGTAGAACCACGAATCATGAGTAACTCAGCTGTTACCAACGATCATGTGAAAAAACATCAGGGACTTTTCAGCTCAACTTGACTGCACTACAGGTTGTGTTTACAAAGGGAGAACAAATTAAAAAATGTAAGTAGTAAAATATTTATAGTCTCGTCTTGGTTGTGCCGTTTCCACAGTGAGTAAAAATATGACTGGATAAAAAATGCCCAGAAACTGCTTTGAGTTCAGAAGACAACAGATGATTGGTCTTCTCAGTTTATTACGAAGCATTATTATCAATTTGTTCATTTATTTTAATACATACTGATCAGCATATTGTCAAAGGACTCTGATATTCTATTAATATTGCAAGGAAATATGGTATATATTTGGGTGGTTACACTTCTTTGTTTTTTGTTGTCTCATCTGACATTTATTGTAAATATCTGCTCTTCTAATGCAGAAATACCTTGAGGAGTACCTGAATGGTCTGCTGGACAACGCATTCTGCAGGAATGACCACAGCATGGTAAATGCTTTAAAACTATGTACATATAAAGTTGGTGTCATGCAGCATTATTATATTGTCTCATTGCCCTTTTTTTTTTTCAGCTGGAGTTCCTCTCTGTTGGAGCTCTCTCCTTCATCTCTGATCTGGGACCCAAGGGCTTGTAAGCAAAACACTCGTGTGTGACAGTTTGGGAGATAACTGAGTGCATGATACAGGTTAAACATACAATATATATGTGAACTATGTCTGTCTCAGGGAGGGACCTATCTACAAGAGGTCGGGGGGTCACCGGATCCAAGGCCTGAATTGTATTGGTCACCACCAGTTCTGTTTCCGCTGGTCACGCCGCTGGCTGGTGGTGAAAGACTCCTTCCTGATGTATATGGACCGAGACAACGGCAGCATCAACTTTGTGCTGCTGTTCGACCCCGAGTTCAAAGTGAAAGTGGGCCGGGCGCACACAGACACCAGATACGGAGTCTGCTTTGAGAATTTCACTCGGTAGGCCCGCTTTGTTTTTGCGCCTGCATTGAGAGTTGTATATCAGGGGGTTATGTTGTGTTTGTGATGCATTGCCTGTTTGTTTTTGATCAGGAGTTTGATTATTAAGTGCAGCAGCTATAGACAGAGTCACTGGTGGAGCCATGAAATCAACCAGCTGGCAGAAACCTGTGACTTTCTCAAAGTGCAACGCTTTGAGGGATTTGCACCACCACGGGAGAACTCTCTCACAAAATGGTCAGTTGTGTGATTTGTCAGATAATTGTTGTAACATTTAGTATGAGGCCTTTATATTTATATATACTTTTTACATTTCTTTGTATTATTTGTAGGTATGTGAATGGAAGTGGCTACTTTGCAGACCTGGCTGATGCTCTTGAACAAGCCAAGGAGGAGATTTTCATCACAGATTGGTGGTTAGTGTCAAAACATTTGGATTTGCTGATTTGCCAAAAAAAAAAAAAAAATCATGTGTAACTATACTTTTACAATATTTTAGCTACCTTTAAAGATGCAGATGATGGAAATAGAGTTTATTCCTCTCAGGCTCAGCCCTGAAGTGTTCCTAAAGAGACCGGCGACTGACAACCACTGGCGGCTGGATGAGATACTCAAACGCAAAGCAGTAGGGAACTCTCTCTGTCTTGTTTTAAGGATGTAAATGATTTTCAAATTTCACATTACCTGTGCAAATAGATTTTTTTAATTTATTTTTTTTTATAAATGTCCTCACCTCTCTTTGAACCCTTTTCTGCAGGAACAAGGAGTCAAAGTGTGTGTCCTGCTGTACAAAGAGGTGGAACTAGCGCTTGGCATCAATAGTGACCACAGCAAGAGGACTCTTATGAATATGCACCCGAACATCAAGGTCTGTCACCTCTCTGCATAATCTGACATGCAGAGAGCAGCCACACAATTGCAGCTATGAGAAGAAGCCTCGTCTTACATGTTAATGTCAGTTTTGTGCCCGTGATCCTTCAGGTAATGCGACATCCGGACCACTTGTCCTCTGTGGTGTTCCTGTGGGCTCACCATGAAAAGATGGTGGCCATTGACCAAACAGTAGCCTTTGTTGGGGGGATTGATTTAGCGTTTGGGAGGTGGGATGACAGCCGCTACCAGCTCACTGACCTGGGCCTGGCAAAGACACACAGTGAGGACAAGACAAAGGAGGACATGGACGTAAGAACATGGTTGCTTTAATTTCTTGTTCGACACAGATTGTGCATGAATATGTTTACAGTCATTCATGAACCAGTGTGCTTCCAGTATGTCGCACACCCTGCAGACATTAATAGATAATTCTGTTAACCAGGGCAATTGTGTGGCTGATGGCCCCAAACCATCTGAACCAGATAAGGAAGCAGAAGAGAGCCCTGACGATCTGGCTAGTAACACTAAACTGTGGCTTGGCAAAGACTACAGCAACTTTATCAGGAAAGACTGGGTCCAACTGGACAAACCATTTGAAGGTGCGTTGTAAATCTCCTTCAGCATCACATGCAAACACACTGAGAGTCTCAGAGCAGGGAGATGAAAGGACTTCTTTTTGTGTTTTTTCAGATAACATCGACCGCACTCAAGTTCCTCGCATGCCGTGGCGTGATCTCCATGCAGCTATTCATGGCAGAGCTGCCAGGGATTTGGCCCGCCACTTCATCCAGCGCTGGAACTTCACCAAGGTCAGACACAAAAGAGAGCTGAGTTTTATCGCCATAGATATGTCATGAATATCTGTGCTCATAACTTTGGAGAGTGAGACGTTGGTGCTCTGCTTGAAGCTGCTTTACAAATGAGTCTACAGATACACAAGCGTCATGCAGCTTTAGCACATCTTGTACTGCAGCTATTGAAAGCAGTTACTTGGTGGCGTAAACAAAAAAAAATCAAGCTAATATCTTTTTAAAGTCACCATTTAGAACTTGTATAGCTTTGGCCCAGTTGGAAATTGTTGTGTTCTGCTTACCTATGTAATAATATGACTGAGGTGGCAAGTCCTAAAATAAACTTAATGCAACTTTTCAACAGTAGCTCTGAGGAAACCATGACTGTCTCAAATATATTTATTTATTTTGTCTGCTTTAGATCTTCAAAAACAAGTACAAGGACGACTTCTACCCGTACCTTCTTCCCAAGTCTCACACTACTGCAGACTCACTCTCATTCACTGTGCCTGGGTCCCAGAAAGCCAAAGTGCAGGTATTTATTCACACATATGGACTGCAGATGAAGTCAATATCTGTGCAGAAGCTGTGTGAGATTTCATTAGTGACACAGTCAATGATGGACATTTGTGTGACATGTGACTAAAACATTTTGCCTCTTGAAGAAGAAAGAGTAAAGATATTTCAAGTCACCACATCTCATTTTGTAATTGTTGATTATTTAATGAACAGATAATGGTGGGTTTGTAGCAGTGCCACAAGAAACGGTGCTATTGTATTACCTCTTACGAATGGAAATGACAGCACTGCCAGGTTTAGCTCTGTAGGAAATGTCGGGCTTTTCAGCCTTCACACATGCATTCAGTCTCTTATACAAACAGCGTTCCTAGGTGACCTTACTGGGCCAGATAAATCAGGCTTTCTTTCTATACAATATAGATCTCTGCAGCAGAGCAGTTGTAAAGTAAGCTCACCAGGGATTGCAAGAGACAGGCTTCACACTAGAAACCTGCTAGAAACGGAAGTTTTCTGCACAGAAACGCAGCCCTGGTTCTGTAGCTGCACGACCATAGAACCAGCAGAGGCTTTACAATAAGCTGGACTCTGGCACCTAAAGCCTGTGTGGGAATGAGGCTTTTGTATCACACAAGCTACAAGCTACACTGGGATCTTTTAACAGAAGGCTTTAGTCAGGATGACATCAACTCCTGACTATCTTTGTGTTCAGAGAAATGAAAACACATAGTCATAATTGACTAGATTTTACATTTGTAAAAGGAACCATGCTGCTGGTCATCTCTGTATTAATATAGAAGCCTTGGTGAAATTCCTGCAGTTACTGTAAATAAGCAACACCATTCCCCAGAAGACTGAAGGCCCCCGTTGACTTCTACTCTGAATTTTACATTGTGTGCCGCCAGGTCAGATCTAACAGAAAATCAGATGGATGTCTTTTACAACAAAGAGACACTGTTCTGGCTTTTGAAACGCAGCTATTCAGTATTCAGTGTTTTTCACTGTGGCAGATGGTGGAACAAAAGTAAAGCCTGTAGAACAAAATTACTTCCAACATATTTATCCTGTTCAGTAAAGCCAGAGAAAACAAACGCACTGCCAAGGATAGAGAGGGGATTACAAGTGGAAGCATCTTATTTGCAACAGGCTCCACGGGAAACTGTTGTCCAGATTACGAGAGACTCCAGCATTAGCAGCACAAGAGACTCTCTTAATTTATTAAACGATGCTTAAGATGCAACATATAGCAACTATGTAAAGATGTATTAATCCGTCTTGGTCGACTAGAGGACGGAGTAATTCACAGACAAGATGACAAATGACGTATGAACTCGTATTGTTTAGACAGTGTGTGCTGGGTAACAATAGCGTTTACTGTCTGTATTTTCTTATTCTGTTGTGGGCGGTGTCCTGTAACTGTAACCCTTGCTCCACATTGTGTTGCACCGTTTCGATCAGGTTTTGTAGCTGCTGTATTCAGGTTTCAGTGGCAGCGCCTCACATGTCACATTATGTATGCACTATGCGTCACATTATGTGAGTGTAGCAGGTGTCCCCAAAACCAAGCATCTTATTAAACTTGAAATAGGAGCGTTATTGTGCTTATTGGGTGAAAGTGCAAGTAAATGTGATCTGTAAGAAGAAGACATATTACATTGTGACTGTAGGGGTTATATCTCAGGAAAATGCAATAAAAAAATACAGCATAAATAATACTCCTGTGTATCCGATGGCAGAGAGAGTTTTTAGTTTTTGCATACCATTTTGTCAGGTGTTGCGCTCTGCTGATCGTTGGTCAACTGGAACCTGTGAGAACTCGATCCTGAATGCCTACATCCACACCATTGAGAACAGCGAGCACTACATCTACATCGAGGTAATACACCGACATCCTAGCACGTTTACTGACAAATGTGAACCTCGTAGCACAAACTGAAATGATTAATTTTCCACCTCAGTGTCCTGCTGAAGTCAAGCTGTGTGTTTGGCTCCTTAATTCTTCCTCGTGATAGCGACGATGCATTTGAAGGGCGGTCATGGCAGAAATAGATCATCGTAGTCACTAATAGTTTTAGTAGCATCGCCTTAGAATACACTTTGATTTGTTAAAGTATATGTACATGTGCAAGATAAAGTGCATTTGTTTCATTTTTTGTAAGCAGCAATCTGCTCTTGAAGTATACTTCAGCCTCCTGTTTATTTCTGATGTTTCTGCATGTGAAGCTTCCCTACAGTGCATACTATTCGACACGTTCACATCACTGAGAGTTTCTGCGGCCAACTTGTGTCTTTCATGAGTCTGAATGCAGTCGTAGCTCGCTTCCTTCCCTGCCAGCTACCTACCTGCTTTGGCCCTCACCCCATACTGAGCCACCATCTGCCTTCCCTCTGCCCTTAGAACCAGTTCTTCATCAGCTGCGCCGATGGGAAGACCGTCCACAATGGGATCGGTGATGCCATTGTGAATCGAATTCTACGAGCGTTCAGGTCCGGTTTGGGTGTATTAGTCATATTTGTGCTTCATTCATTTTGTATTCTCACATTTTTGAAACTTGAAGTTATCAAGCATTTCATTTAGAATCTGTACTCAGGCTAAATTAAAAGATGCTGAACAAAGCAGAGCATTGCAGTGAACTGTGATACACGATTAAATACAAGATATTTTAATTGAAAAAAATTAAATGGAATAGAAATTTCAGTGAATGGTACAGTGCACGTGGATTCATATTTAAAATGGTACACTTGTAGTTCATGTTAAATCTGTGTCTTATTGCAGAGAGCAGAAGAAGTACAGAGTGTTTGTGGTGATTCCTCTGCTTCCTGGATTTGAGGGAGACATCAGTGCTGGAGGTGGAAATGCCATCCAAGCTATTCTGCACTTCACTTACCGGTGAGAGCCTTTTTCTCCCATTATCATTCTGCACTCAGCCCACAGCCCAGAACAGGCACTTTAACTTACAACAGCCATCTGGCTCAAAGACATGTTTCCAATCATGTAGAGGTGCAGCTGCTATAGATTTTCATCTGCGCTGTCACTCTGCTGTCAGTTGTTCTCATGTGATGTGGCTCACAGGTTTCATGTTATTGAGATAGTTTCAAAGATTGTTTAATATTTTGTTTCTGTCTATTTAATATGTGTAGCTAGTATACTCCTGATAGAGTCGTATATATTTATGGGCTAAATGCAAAAGTTTGTCGTTGACTGTCGTGTTTAGTAAAAGTATAAAACTTTGTAAGTTTCTTTAGCTACAGATTTTTTGATAAAAATACACAAGATAATAAAGACATGATGTCATTAAATTAAAATGCTACTATATTCAAAACAGTGATTCTGTAAAATGATGATGATGAAGTATTTGGTTGAATTAGGTTCAATCCAGTTGAACTGAATTGAGCTGGACAACCTTCCAGCTATTTCAATTTGTTCTAAATAAGTGTTACCAAACTAAAACCGCATTTAGTGATAATGCAGTACGAGCTTAGCTGCACACAATCTGTTTGCATAGATATTACTATTGCGTCAGTTTTCTGATTCATTGTAATACTGTTGCGCTGTATGTCTGTAGATGACTTATTTTACTATTTGTCGTGTCTCAGGACCATGTGCCGTGGGGAACACTCCATCCTGTCAAGACTCAGTGAAGGTCAGTTTTCTTTCACTAACCAGTTTTATTTCAACTCAAAAATCCACTTGACATCACAAACTTTCACCTGTTTTCTCTCTAACTCGTGTTTTTCTGTCTCCTTGTGTCGCTCCTTTAAACTGAAGCTACTGGTACTAGGTATCATTCATCATTTTCATTCTTCTATTTCCATCGATTCATTTCATTCTGCCCTGTTCATCTTCTTTTCGCATCCATTTAAAGAGTTTGTATGTCTATATAGGTTTCCTACATAAATCTGCACAGTATTTTCATATGATCCTGTTGTGAATAATGTGATCGTGATCTGCCCTCCAGTAAAGGACCAGTGGACAGAGTACATCACACTGTGCGGCCTCAGAACGCATTCCCAGCTCTCGGACTCGCTTGTCACGGAGCTCATCTACGTTCACAGCAAGACCCTCATTGCTGATGACCGCTGCTACATCATTGGTGAGTCACCACTGGCAAACTCATTCAAAGACAGATTATCGTTTTGACCTCGAGTTATCACTGAGCTCCATGACAAAATAGCTAATCAGTATTGGAGAGAAATTCCACAAATATCACACACATGTGACAGAATATTGGCTTCAGCTGAGCTCTGTTGATGAGGATATATTAGAATATTCTCTGAGTTTTTAGTGTCGCAAAGAAACTACAATAGAACTGAACCAATACGCCAAATCTGTAGTTTCAAGCTTTCATTAGAGCACGTGAGAAAATATGCAAGTGAACAAAAATGTGGAGATTTATTAAGAAAATAAATAACTAGAAGGACTGAATCTAATATTTGCAAGTGTAGGCTCCTTAAATAGGGAATGCTGAAGAATTTTAAGATACTGTTTTCAGTTTATGTGCTTCAGTAATCCCTAAGTTGTGGTCCTCAAGATTTTAATGAAATCAAATCCCATTGTCTTTTGTTTTTTTCCCTCATCTGTGGTAGTTTTTATCCTCAGGTCCATCATTCCTGCAGTGATTTCAATTTTCTTTTCACACATACCTGATATTAACCTCACGCTCCTAACATCGTATTGGAGTTATAGTTAGATCATCATACACCTTATCAATGACGTTTCCTGGAGTCATTGGGTGTCCTGAGTTTTCATCAACAGACACCCAGGTGACCTAGCCAGGGTTGATCAAACCTCGAGCTTGTGTGCGGGTAGCGCTACATCACCCGTGGCTGTGCTTTACTAATTCACAGCCACCTTCAAGCAACTTTTGATGCAACGTCATGTCCCTTCGCCTGCTGACCCCTGTAATGCACGTTGTCGCCTTCACACAAGCCCTCTGCATTGGCTTGCATCTACCTGTTGCTTCATTGCTCTTTTGGTGGCTCAGCATACTTTTGCCTCTTCTTTTCGTTGGCTACCTTGATGTGGTTGCCCCAGCGAAGAAGAGACTAAGAGACTGTTATGCTTAGAGGCTTTCAACATCAGCACCATGTCTGGCTTTAGCATTGTTACAGCAGCAGTTTCCGGGATCTTTAGATTCTTCCCCAGGTTGATGTTCAGTCTTGTGCCGATGCTAGCAGGTCAGAAGAGGTGGTCCTAGAAGCTGATGTTAGCTTTTCCTCAGCCCAGACAAAAGAGATGTTGTTCTTCACTGATCGGAGCCACTTGCAGTTGCTAATCCCACTGCAGATGTCCTTCAGGACTTGGTCATGGCACCAGTGGTAGCACCCCTCACTCAGGGCTTTCAAACAGCTTCTTAGGATGTGTTCCAGCAAGCAGACTATTTAAATTACTGTTTACACAAACTGGAAATTTACAGCTTCTGTGCAACTGGAAAAGCATCGGGTGGCTTTCATTGTGAGGGATTCACACTGTTAAACTAGCCTAACTCAGTAAACCGTGTGTCAATAGACTTAAGGCTTAAGGCTGTGTTTGCAATGGTCAGATTTCTTGTACTGAGCGTAGAATTTATCAAGTTTAAATTTATACACATGTACTTAATTCACAAATAACCTGATTTCATTTTACATTGAACATAAGCTTTTAAATTTGCATTTTAAATCCATTTCTGAATAGTCATTTAGCAGCTGCTTGCTATGTTTGACCAGAATCATGCCTCTGAAAGGACAGGTTGTAAATGCTTGTGCTTTCCGCTTGTGTTCCAGGATCAGCCAACATCAATGACCGCAGCATGCTGGGCAGCAGAGATAGTGAGTTGGCAGTGTTTGTGGAAGATGAAGAGAGGGTCCCATCCATCATGGGAGGGGAGGAATACCAGGCGGGACCACTCACACTCGCTCTACGCAAAGAGTGTTTCAGGTCAGGATAAAACATGAGTGACATTTTCTCACTGAGCACGAACAATTACCACCTCTGGACATGATTCAGTTTTAAAGTGTCATTCCTGTTAGGAAAAATATCAAGACTGACTGAGTTTTCTATGGATTGAATGTCAGCTAAAAAAAAATGGACAGTAAGAAGTAAAACCTACAAATTTATCTTTAGGATTTTTTCAAAAATAGTTGTTCTGAATAGAAGAGCTTTTTTCTTACTAAAATCATACTTTGACGCTAAACTCTTGGTTTGATATTTAATTGTCCTGCTGTAACAGAGTTCTTGTTGGAGCTGCTTCAGACCCCAGTATCAATGTTGACGATCCGATCAGTGATGAGTTCTTCTTCTTGGTCTGGAACGAGTCTTCTACACGGAACGCCACCATTTATGACAAGGTACAGCTTCAATCAAAGATGGTTTTATCATTATCATCGTTACATTTGGACTCTTTTTACTCTAAACATAGCACCATGTAGCTTCATTTTTCTGACTTCTCGGTTTGGCTCATCTGTTCTGCCGCCCTGCTCGGCTCCAGGTCTTCAAATGCCTCCCCTACAACTCTGTCCACAACATGCGGGAGCTGAAGGAGTACACCAGCATGGAGCGCCTCTGCGACACAGACCCTGAGCAGGCCGCGGAGGAACTGAAGGGCGTCCGAGGGCTGCTGGTCCACTTCCCCTTGAGGTTCCTGTGTGAGGAAAACCTGCTGCCTGCGCCAAACACTAAAGAAGGCATGGCTCCTGTTGGGCTGTGGACATAACCACATCGTGGCCCAGATCAGACCACTACAATACAGCAAAATGGTTGCTGTACCACAAGTATCTGCTCGTAGTTTAGGCTCACCGAATATGCAGCACAGTACACTAAAGTACTCACAGCACTTGAGTGGTGAGGAAGACAATTTATTTGTTAATCGCTGATGTTTCTTGAATCGACTTTTTGACTGACAAAGGCCTTGTCTGGACATAACCACTGAAATGCAAATTGTATAATCGCTGATTATCTGTCAGAACATGAGGTTAACCCGTACTGGCCAGTTTGTTCGTGATGGCGGTGTCTGCTTCATAACTTCTACAGCACAGTCTGAACTGCAGGGCTGCTGCAAAGCACACATAAATGAATGTATGAATCAGGAGAGGATTGCAAGATTGTATTGGAAATCGAGCATCTCACATGATCTGGGAACATAGTGTACATTTATTGGTGCAAGATTTTTGGGTGGGTGGGTGGCTCTGTCTCTCTCTCTCTCTTTTCTCTCTCTCTCTCTCTCTCTCACTCTCTCCCTCTGAGGCTTCACCTCTCACTGCAGTGCCAGAAAATCTGTCAGAACATTTGTGGTTGTTATGGTGACGGATATAAAGAGATGACTGGATTGTAGCTGAAATAAAGGACTGGATAGGATTGAAAAGGGAGAGCGCTGATAAGAGGTATAACTTACTAAATCAGGATGGTGTGCCGGGAAATAGACGGTAATATGTGGATAGGTAGGACTGGCCATTTCTGTGCAAACACAGTCTTTTCAACGTTTGTTCTGTTTAAATGATCAGGTGGAGAAACTGAGAGAGAGAGGAAACAAAAGGAGGACGAGATAATTAAAGGGTGCTGGGGCGATTTTACTGTTAACTGTTGCGTTTTTGAAGTCACCATGACAACCCAGTGAATTATTATTGCACCGTGTTCCACAGTCCAGAACAGAACATTCCACTATTCACTTGGCCGTTGCATTTCTCAGCTATTTCCATGTTGTGTCCAGGTGCCACGAAGGGTCTCGCATGTCTACCACAGGGTATAAAGAGGCATTTGTGAGGTGTTTAGCCATAACATGATAACTGACATTATTTGGCTTTTACAGTTCCCACTAAGTGCCATTCTGAGGCATAACCAGGTCATATTTTAATCATAAAGGGCACCGAATTTCAGATGTTGGTTGATATTGAATCGTGCGTCTTGAAACCTGCTCATTCCCTTTTTATTAAGCCATGAGTAGCGACTACTGTTAAGCAGCCTGGAAATGTCTTGCACTGGACGACTCCGTAGCATTAGTGACGAAAATAGACAGGCGACGTTCCCTTTTAGTAAATATTGCCTTGATGGATTTTGAAATGTAATATTTTCATGGAACATGCTGTACAGTACCTTGCTGCCTTCCTCATGAAGAAAAACAGGATATGAGTTACAAATTTGTGTAATCTGACATCAAACACTTGGGAACAACATTCTAACTCAGGTTTGAAAGTTTCTCAGATGGCACAGAGTGTGGCTGATTTATTCTGTGCACCTGTGTTGTACGCTTTTAGAGAACAACCAGCAGAGGGGCAGATGACGGGCAGCATGTGAAGCTTGTGAACGGGACCATATGTTTTATATTATGAGCCTTGCTGTAGTGTTCTTATTGCACTTAAAAAATCCTGTCTGGTGTTTTTTTTTTTAAAGAGACCAGATAATAGATGAAACGGCATTACCATAATTGAGTTCATAATATGAAAAAGTGTGAACTTTGTGAACCTGTTAACGAGACTTGTGCAGACTGTGGCGTAAGCTTTTGACACATGCCTGTAAGTCAACAACTACCACCCGAGTGGTTCAATGCAAGTTTGTGTGTGAATGTGACAGATGCCACACCGCCTCACTCTACATGAAGCACCTTTCACAGAGGACTCACTGTGACCATTTGTGTTCAGAAATGGTGCTTTGCTGGCTTCAGAACTGTTTACCCGACCCTTTAGAAGATATTAAAAGCCATTATGAGCCCTCGCACGCTGAAAGCTGGATATTTGCTAGCCTCTCTCATACAGCACAAAATGGTTGCCTTATTCTTTGTTATATTCTACAGAAATGTCTGCGATGAACTAAGAAGTGACCTTATACTGTTTCTACCATGAATTTTATTTTTATTGAACTAATAGCCAGCATTGCCAATATATTTTATGGATGAATTACTAATATGTTACTTATGGAAACGTTTGTGATTATCCCTAACAGTCACCATGTGAAAACTTTGTGTAAGCACATCTGTAGATCTAGTGTATTACCGTAGACTTACTGATATATGGGTTACTAACGCTCAGGGGTAGAGAAATGATGAACATTAATACTTAATCCTTTTAAGTGCAGTTATAAACAACTTGTAACTTTAACGTATATTACTTTTCATGTTTCCTCAATAAACCTGTTTTTTATGGAACTGAACTGAACATCTACTTTTTACTTTAATTTGACAAAACACCCTTCAGCCATTATAATAATTCTAATAAGAGCTGTCATATCAGATTTATCCGACAAGTCACAGTATCAATATTCTTGTTATTATTATTACACTGGTCTACACCCATTTTGGTGTCAAAGTTTTTTGAGCTGATTTTGGACACTTGCAATGTGCTGAATCCAAATATTACATTGGTTTTGCTCAATAAGGTCAAAAATTAGATTTGTCGCCACATGCACTTTTTTTGGTTACATTGTTGTGTACATGTGCGGGCTTTGTATCATACAAAATTCTTTTTCTAGTTTCTGAAATGAGCAAATTCTGAAACCTTTACAAGCTGGTACTACCTGCTCTCACATATTGAATGGTTTCCTGAGAATCTCAGATCAATGAGTGATGATGAGGAGGAGAGATTCCATCAGGACATGAAAGAGATGGAGACCAGGTATCAGTGACGCTGGGAAGCAGTCGTGATGGCTGATTACTGCTGGACTCTGGAGAGAGATATACCCGCTGCTGATCATTCCAGGAGTTCCAAGAAGCGCAAATTCAAGCCCTGAATTTTGAGCAATGCTGATGAAAGATGCCATTTGCTTGTATTTACCTTTACAAATGTTAACACTCATCAACTTTTGGATCATGTAGCTTATGAAAAGGATTAGGAAATTAATTTTTTCCTCTAAAATCCGATTTCATATGAGAAACACTAAAATAATGTCAAAAAATGTGATCGATTTAGTGGCAAAATTGATTTTTTAAATTTTTTTAAAAAAATCAAGTTGGCATAAAAACCTGACCTGATACAGAACAGCAGATGTCATTTTTGGATTCAGTGTTGCAAAAAAATGTCCTAAATCAGTTTTAGGACATTTAGGAAAATTCTAGACACCTTCAAAAAAATATTTTTTTTGTAATCCAGTGTCATTGATCTATCAACGATTGAGAGGAAAAAAAGAATACTGTCAGCCAAGCAAATCTTTAACGCTGTATATTGTGTGTTTTGTCTCTTTTTTGACAAATTAATTACATAAGAATGTTATTCCAGTGTTGATGTGTCAACTAGATAGTAACTGGTGCTAATTTCTGATATATGTGTGTTATTAACATGGTGTCACTTTCATTTTTAAAAATTTCACAGGTATCAGTAGAAGAATATAGTGATCCTAACCTAATTCAAATCAAAATGACAAGCTTCCTGTTTGCAACTTTTAAATAAATTTATGCGGTATATTTGTACCTAATAAATACATACAGGTGATTTTCAAAGAAGATTGGATTTGCATATCTGACTATAATTGTATATTTTAGAATAATATTGTGTGTATTATGTAGTGAATAATGCCACACAAGCTTTTCCCAAAGTTGCTGTCTATATATGTGTGTGTTTATTACAGAATGCAAGAGAAAAACCAAGAAAAATTCTAACGTTTGATATTTTATACCAACTGTTGAGGTTTGTATCCTCTGTATACCACAGTTATCACTGATCTGTTAATGCCTATATTATTTTAAGAGAGACTGAATGTGTTTTTTAGGGGAAATTGGTATTTAATACAAACATGAAGTAAAGTTCCAAGTGAGGGCTGTAATATCCAATAAATCACCAATGCACTGGGCAGGTTATTGCCACAGAGCTTCAGTGTTTTATGGCATGCCAGGTTGTTCTCTTGAACCCTTGGTGGACGTGAATCATGCATTATTTAAAAGCATTATGGTCTGTTGAAAATAAGGTAGGGCAGTGGAGAAATAACTATAGCAATCATAAAGCTGTTAGGGTGGCAGAGTTAAAAAAAAAAAAAAATACCAGGAAAAAAATGATAATGGTAAAACTGTTATACTGCAGTGTACTTTTGGTTATTCGGTAGTGAGCAATATAGTTTTATTCTGCTTATGGGCTGTATTCAGTGAGCAAAAAGGCCAATGCAGGACAGGGATATGAGAGGATGACCTCAGCTGGGCAGCTCGGGGCAGACAAGGCAGCTGCGTAGGTGGAGGTCCGCGGTAATTTTTCAGGTAATTTGTCCCTGGTGAAGCACCGTAGCGACTGAAGAGCAGAAAACACTTGAGGAGTGCTGCGTGCAGCCAATCGTCGGTACAACCCCGCAAGACTACATCAAGGCTGGGAGTGGGAGGGAGGACTTGGGAAGCAAAACATGGCGAAATAACAAGTTTGGCTGTTATCCGCAGTTACCAACTGCACCGCATCTTGCAGTGTTGGACTACAAGTTGATTTTGAAAAAAAAAGACGGACGCCGAAGAACGACAGCGACGCTCAACTTTAAAGAGTCGAGTGCTCCAGCTTAACAAGTATTACGGTGGCTGGCGAGAACATAGTGCCTGCCTGTCTGCCTGCCTGACTGTGTTTTCCCCCGGAAGGTTGGCAGTGCTAGGCGCGACTGTCAACACAGAAAATGGATGAAGGAGGAAAGTTTATCCTGGAAAAGACAATTTTTTAGCCTGCTAGCTTAGCCACGTTAGCTAGCCAGTTAATGTCAGCTTGATCGCGCGCACCTGACTCGCTGTTCGGGTTACTGAGCGCTTTCAGGAACATTTAAGTCGTGTTAACAAGTTTGACAACTGCAGCCGCAGGGATTCGCATTTCAAACGAGGCCTTTATTTCCATTTTCCGCTCTTATTGCTTAGTAATATTCCGGGAGGACAGCTATTTAAGGCTAATAATGAGAGCCTGACAGTCGGTTCTGGTGCGGTGCGGACGGACCCGGACGCCATCACATCAGACGTTGCGTTCTCCTTAAAAACAACCGTTGCGCTGCTCAGCACTAAATGTTTTTTTATACTTCATCAGCGGAACCAGGAGTGTTTCACTGACACATCACACCTATGTGGTAGTTTTTTTTTTCTCTCTCTCTCTCTCCGCGACACGAATCTTTGTATCCTAAATAACATTAGCTGGGATGTTGTACAGCAGCAGAGCCGCGGCGTCTTGTCAAAATGAACGCAGCAAGGTGTTCAACAACAGTGGAGGTGCACTGCATTTAAGACCTGCCAGTTGTTAGATGGGCTCGAATGGCCGGCTAACAGCGACGTGAACAGTTTGTTGAAATATCTTCTTTTGAGTTGAATGTGTTTTGATCAGATATTGCAGCTGGTATTTCTGTAAAACAACTGCGGATAACATTATAGCTCTCGGCCAGAGTTGACGTGAGCTAGCCAGCTGGGTGCGTCTGTGGCACCTCTATCTGCGATGTGTTTGCTAATCTAAGTGCTGCCGTGTTGTTCCGCAACAGCTTCAGGATACTGGACCTTTTACTGGACATTTTCTGTACATAATCAGGCCCTGACAAGCTGATTTAAGCAGCCACCTAAACCCCCCTTTGTACTTCTTGTGAAATCACTGGCTAACTTGTTAGCTAAGTTTCTGCAGCTATGTCTGAAAACGCCCCCACACGAAGCCTGGATGACATAGACCTCGCAGCTCTGAGGGTGAGTATTGTTATTACAGCATAAGTGTGCTGCACTTTATTCGTGTAAAAATGATGGCAGACGGGCTCTGTAGATGTTATGTCACGTATCAGTTTGTCTCAGACACAAGCACGACCATTCAACACCCACGCAGAAAAAGTTAAGGTGAGATAAACACCTCTTGGCCTGGTGTGCAATGGGCAGCTGTGCAGTTTATTATCACAGATATCCACCTCAAATATTTCTTGATGTATCCACCCAAAGAACGAAATTTTTGCAGCCCTGGCAACTTTTTGTGTTGAGTATCTGGGTAAAAATAGAAAACAAGGCAATCAAGGCTGCTCCTGCCCTCAGGGCATTAACAGGCAACAGCACAAACACTTGTTGTTGACATGCAGTTATTGTGTGTTGTATGCAGCAGCCATGGAGGGATCATCATTTAATGACCAAGAGGCTGTTTTTATACTCTGAACTACCATTTATAACTTGTTGTTTTGCAGTTGTGTTTTCACATGGGGCCTGACAGTCAGTGCTCACAAGTTAAATGGTGGATTTTTGATGTTTTTGGTTTAGTTAAGTTTCAGTTACTGACAGCATTCTGATATGTATATTTGTTAAATGCAGGATGTCAGACTTTGCACATGAAAATGTTCTAGACGTTGTTCCTTGATGTTGTCAATGGTTTTCCTTGAAGACTTCAATCCTTTGGGTCTACCTGACTTTTTGGACCGCCCCTTTGTAGCTTTAGAAACACTTTGCTCGGAAAGAAAGGAAAACTGGAAAAAGTGAGCTTTTCTAATTTGATGACAAATCCTCTTTCCAAGTGCATAGTTTCTGAATGAAGACCACAGTCATGATGCTCCCTTTTGACCTATTTCTCCATCATAATGGAAGCTGTCAATAAGATGTAGACTTTTTTGGCAGCAGTAAATCCACTTAAGACAGACACCTATTACCTGTATAAACAGAGGCTTAATGTGCTCAGTCACTGCTTGTTTAAGACAATGTGCTACAGGCTTGTCTCACCCACTTTTGCATTGGATGGCCTCCTCTAAACACTGTCAAGAGTTTATGAGACCAAACGGTTACGACTGAAATTAGAATGTACGTACTGAGGATGTGAGATTCTAATTTAAATGTATAAAATGTGACTTTCCTCTTGATGGTTATTCCATAGAAAAAAAAAACGTTACCAAAATGAATAATGTTAAGGCAATCACAGCTGACTAAAATGTGATGTTAATTACAACTAAAAACGTCAATTACATTTAAAAGTTAGTTTCGAGGGTTCCCTGTTTCCCCTGAAAGCATTAAGAAGCTCTTTGGCACTTCACAGGAGCTTTCACATGTTTATGGGGCTTAACGGTAGATCAGGGCAGTTTATCCAAATACTGTTTGGTCTTGTCTTACCTCGCCCCTGACGGTTCACCTGAGAATCTCATCTCGTCTTTCAAAATCCCAGCACACTGACGGCAGTGACCCACTTCTTTATAATATATCTATCGAAAATGGAAACATGAGCAGATGCCCATAGTATAATTTTGAATGGAAACAGAACCCTTAATTGAGTTCAGAAATGTAATTATCAGTTTCAGTGGAGTCTGACAGCAGTTTGTTTGGTATTTTGGCCCAGAGTAACTGATTTCTTTTCTGAAAAACTGCAATGCAATTTGTCATGTGGTATTCTAAATTGGAGTAATGCTTGAATGTTACAATACGGTAAAAACGAATAATATGTACAGACCCAGCATCAGTTAATTAGCTAACAGTAAGCCCAACAGGTTGTTAAAAGAAAGGATGATTCATGGTGAAGTTCTTCCACACCATTGTCAAGATATGTAATAATAAAAACTTGTTTGTTTTGTTTTATTTATTTATGTATACCACTGAAGGAAATTGGCTGTGTTTGTTGGTGGGAAGCTAATTAGGGCTCTTGTCTCCAATGTTACACTAGCAATTGCTGATTGGTTAGTTTTGTTGTTATTAGAAAACTGTAAAATTTGGATAGCATACATAAAATATACTTACATCCACTTCATTAAGAAGTTTCACAGCCGTAATCTGCACAGCCGGCTACCAGTGGAGACAAGTGTAAGTTTGTGAACGAACCATTTAAAGATACTCGTAATAAAAAAATATTGTAAGTTATGTTTACAGTCAGTGTAATTCACCACCACGCATCGTGCGTATCCTTGAACTCTAACGAGAGTGTTGAATGTATTTTCTTCCACATAAAACATTTGCAGAGGCGATTTTTTTAGTATTTTAAATTGTTTACTAGCTAGCATTCTTTGTTAACTGCCTTTGTTGGCGCATTGCAGCATATCTGGGGTGTTACCATCACCTGTTGGATAATGGAATAGTGTGAAACCATTGGCAGGACTGTGGACTGCGTCACCCACGTGTGTGCATGCTTGTGCGTTTTGTGCTTGTGAACGAGATAAACAAAACAGAGACCCACTTCTGGAGGAACATTTTCAAAGTTCAGCTAGACATTAAAAAAACATTTCAGCGGCACAATCACAGTGTTTTTCAAGAAATTTGCTCCAGAGTACAGAAGGATTCCAGCATTATATAACAACAGTTCACTGCACACAGGCATCAACAAATCATTTGTGCAACAACACTTAACTCTAATGCCAATCGCACTGGGTAGAACCAAGTCAACGGGATAATTATGCTGATTACACGTGGCATAAGTTGCACATTTAGAAATACAGCAGCAAAAAGTGACAACAAAAATGTCCCGGTTTCACCTGTTTTCTTGTTAATGTAGAACTATTGGAAAAAAAAGACTTTGATGTTCCATTTTCAGTTTCAAACAAAAGCTTTCAGAGCGTAATGAGAACACTGGATGCTGATTAGCAGGAAACACCAGCCCTCTGGAAATGGACCTCATGAGAAATTTAGTCTTATGATTTTATTTTGTTGCAGTCAGATACTCCACAGTGGCTATGTTTGGCAGAAACAACCTTACGTAAGTGTAAGAAGGATGATTGCTGTAATGTTAATGAAAGCTCTGACTATGATTGGTTTGCACTTATTGGAACCACCACTGACACAATGAAATTTAAGTGGTCCATAATTGCAAACTACATTTTCTCCGCTGTCCTGTTATTATTTTTTTACATTTCACATTGTGATAATGTATGACCTCACATACATTGCAATTTAAAAACAGTTTAGCAGGACATAGATCTCTAATGATATTCAGGAAACGCAAGTGTTTGAGATGTGGATGATTATTGCAGCTGTGTAACCACAGATAGTGCAGTGTTCCTTTTTTCTTTTTTTAAAGACTTCCACTGTCAGCTAAGTTGACACCCCTGCAGGAAATGTGTCGTCAACTTCCCTTTGGACTATTACCAGTGCTTTATTTTTTTTAGAGTGCATACCACATTGAACTGAGAGTGTTCTTTTTGCAACCTGTTTATTGCAACTTGACATTTAGGTAATTTAATTGCGTTGTTCACTGAGGTTCTTCTCCATTGTATTGATCTGGTTTGTTAACGTGACATCATAATATCCACATGAAGTATCAGAGCTGCTGTTTTTTTTTAATTTATTTATGCAGGATGAGTGTAGATTTCCCCTCCTACTACCTTTCCTTTTTTGCAATCATCGCAGACACTTTGTTCGACTGCGTACTGGTGGTGCTACTCCTCGAACATAACTGTACCCTTCCCCTTCTATCACCTCATTCCTCTCATCCCACTCTGTGCGCTGGACGTGGGTGAAGCTACCGCCTCTGCCATGCCACCCACTCTATCATTACATTATTCACTTCCATACCATCATTCTCTAGCTTCCTTCTTCACGTCACGGCACCCCCCCTTCTCCCAATCTTTTGTGTCCTTATGCAAAACATGCTTTGAAATTTGTCCAGTGTGTTTATGCTATTATGTGTTTTTGCTTCGAATATGTGGTCATTTCTTAGTTTTACTGCAAAACCAATGCTAAATGTATCTATATACATGTGAAATATGTAACATAAATATGCTATTTTTCACTTAAATTCCTTGTCCTAAAGGAAGATCTTTCCCTCCTTGTTGAAGCAGAAAACCCATCATTGGAAATAGATGAAAGCAGGATAGGTCATGGTGTACATTCTAAACCCAAAGCAGCAGTCTCTCCACCCACACATCTTCTTAAAGCCATATTGAAATTACATGAAAGTGGAACTGCTTGTCATTTTCCCTTGTCTCTAGGGGGAGGGGGTTGCATAATTGAGTCAAAGCAACCTACTCATTATTAGTGTCAGTGAAAAAATGTATTCAAGGCACTGGAATATAAAGTGTACAAATAAAAAATAAATAAAGAAAAAAGATGTTTTGTCCATGTTGACAGAATCCATCTTTGTGTATCAAATTTACTAGAAATTTTTGAAGTGTGTGAGTGTCTATTTCTTCCATGCAAAGTTTTGTGGGTGGGTAGTGAGTGGGTGGCGAAGGAATAGTGAGTTTAGAGGATTTGTGTGGAAAAATGGAATCTTAGTGTTGGATTCAAATTGGCTTTAGTACACCGTAATAAACTATTTTTTTGTGTCATTTATGGTTTCTATTCTCCAGAGGCTTATGTGTTTTTATGACACTCTAGGGTCTGTACATCTACAGCCATGCTCAGTTAATGATGGTACACAAGGGGAAAAAAATTACCTGTAGCATTATGTAGGTCTGTTTTTGTTTTCTGTTCTCAGTTGTGTTTTGTATTTAGACCTGTTGTAATTCAGCCTTTGTACTAATATAACAGCAGCCAGATTGCAGAAGTTACTAAAACAGGTTGCAGTTCATTAGAATTTCAGTATTTAAGGATGACTCTTAAGAAACATGAGTGTAACAACATGAAATACAACCTCCACTTAGGGTCGGTATTGAAGTGTAAATGTGGAGGATTCAAAGACGAACAAAGCAAGCATCACCCACTTAAAAAGCAAAAATAAATATGGTGTGCTTTGAGTGTGCTAATCTTTGGAATTTTGCCTTTCCCAAATTTGGAAAAAAACAAACGGACTTGGACTTTATTTTATTAAAATACATTTTTTTAACATGGGGCTTTTTGTTTCTTAAAATTGTTAAGCTGATGTTGCTTACCACACAGAAAGCATGAAGGTATACAACAAATTAATCTGCCTCTGTCTCCCATAGGATCCAGCAGGTATCTTTGAGCTGGTCGAGGTTGTTGGCAATGGGACATATGGACAAGTGTACAAGGTGAGCCATGATGTCTATATCGCATCCAGATAAAATAGGATTTCTATTACAGATTGAATCATTCAGTATTTAGGTGGTCACTTGTGCAATGACTAAGCAAGGTGCAATGTGGCTCCTAAGCTCATTTTAGTTCCTGCTCTTTGATTACAGCATATTTAGCTTATTGCTATGTAAGTATAGCTTTTTAGCAATCAGGCTAATTGTAAAGTGGTGATGACAAGAAGACAAAAGACTCCAGTAAAAGAAAATGTAAAATAAGAACAGTAAAATGATGTGAAGAAGCAATTAGCCACACTTAATGGGCAAAATTCCAAGAGTTTTAGAAGCATGGAGGCATCTGAGGTTCATTTGAAACCTAACAGAACTCTGCTGCAATGATCCAACGTGTTCTTTAATCAGGGCCGTCACGTGAAGACAGGCCAGCTGGCTGCTATCAAGGTGATGGATGTTACAGAGGAGGAAGAAGAGGAGATCAAAGCAGAAATCAACATGCTGAAAAAATACAGCCACCACCGCAACATAGCCACGTACTACGGTGCCTTTGTAAAGAAGAGTCCACCAGGACACGATGACCAACTTTGGGTCTGTCTACCCTCGTACCTGTTCTGATGGTTTTATAGCAGCATGCGTCATTATTTGTTCTTTGCTAAGCTCATGTTTATCTGCACGTAGCTGGTGATGGAGTTTTGCGGGGCGGGATCGGTGACCGACCTGGTGAAAAACACTAAGGGCAGCTCTCTAAAGGAGGACTGGATCGCGTACATCTGCAGAGAGATCCTAAGGGTGAGAAACCATAGCTGCATCAGTCAAAACAAGTCTGCCGTAGAGGTCACTACTTACTGATCTATTTTGGCTTGTTTGTCTGTGTGCAGGGCCTTTCTCACCTCCATGCCCATAAAGTTATCCACAGAGACATTAAGGGCCAGAATGTGCTGTTAACAGAGAATGCAGAGGTCAAACTCGGTATGTTGAATCATTTAAAATTCATTTTACTGACGTAGGTCTGCTGTATGCTATCTGACGTCGTCTTATACGTTTCCCTTCTCTGATTCCTTTTCTCACAGTCGATTTTGGAGTAAGTGCTCAGTTGGACAGGACTGTTGGACGTAGAAACACCTTCATTGGGACACCGTACTGGATGGCACCTGAAGTTATTGCCTGTGATGAGAACCCTGACTCCACCTATGACTACAGGGTGAGCACAGCAGCACTGTGTTTGTGTGTGTGTGTGTACTCTGCTGTAAGACCATTAGAAAGAAAGAAACTGACCTGTTCCCCTGTGTGCTTTGCAGAGTGACATTTGGTCCTTGGGGATCACAGCTATCGAGATGGCAGAGGGAGCTCCTCGTAAGTCTATACGCTTCTTTCCCACACCTATGTTGCTTGCTTGTTGGTGAATCGTGTATTTCTATGTACTAAGCAACATATAATTTCTCATCCTATCAAAACCCATTCTAAAAGACCTCATGAATGAGTCTGTCTTGCATATGCGGGCTTGCTGTCTGTGTCTTCAGATGGACAGCTGACTCACTGTAATCAAGGTAGTGTAGTCGTGAGCTGGCAGTTGGCCTGTGGAGGCTGGTTGTACAGTTCTCTCTGGTCTGCTTAGTGGGGAGATCTGTCTGCCTAGAGATTTGGTGTGAAACCAAAGAAACAACACAAATCTCACTGAAGACTAGCAGCTAAAATGTTTGTGGAAGTTTGATGAAGAATGTCTGTGTTAACCACTGTGACTCAACTCAAGTAGCTCACACAGCTGAATGTGGTTCTACATTTAACTATGCAGAGTTTGAGACTAGAGGGCTTTTTCCACATCACCTTTAATCTTAGTTTAAAGCGTTTGCTTACAGTTTAGGATTTTGTGAGTAGTTTGGAAGGCAAACATGGTTCGATATGAAACTTACCGAAGACTGAGAGGATGTGAACCCTGCAGTGCACACACTGAAAATGTAATGTGTCCAGTTGTTGAACTGTTGAAATGAATATTTTTCCATATTCAGATTCACTCAGTGAGAAAGCTGCAGTAGATGTCATTTTATTAGGTCCTGTCAAGGTAAACAAACAGTTCTTGAGGGGAAACGAGCAGAATATTTTTATGTGCCCCATATGTCTGGAAAGCATCTTTTGGTTTGTTTAGTCAAGGTTTTTAGTTCAGTAAAATTTGTACCACTGTCACTGAAAATTCTAAATGTTCTGAAAGCCAGTTCTTCACATCACTGACGGAGACGACAGAGCTCCTTCAGACCATGTTTTTGCTGCTGTGAATGACATAGGGCATACAGGCCAACTGTCAAGCTGGTGTTGATGTACGACTATAAATTATGCAGCGTGTACTTAGTCACTCCATCAGGCTGGTTACTGAACTGTGTTTTCCACTAAAAAGATGCTGTTTTCCTTGTTTTTCGATGAAGTGTTTTTTAGTAGTAGTGCTAAAACCATTAGTCAGTAAATTAGTCAGTTGATCAAAAGAAAATATTGTAAGACAGCTTTATTGATCAGTTAATTTCTCTGTTTAAATGCGTTATAAATGTATCGAGTTATGTTTTGCGAATCTTTGCTAAAGAAAATAATACAACAGTAGTCAACAAAAAATCTTACGTAATTTTTAACCTATTAATTGGTAACAAGGACAAAAAGCAGCACATTATCTCTAGATTAGCTAAATGGACTACAGTGCACTGAGTGCACTCTACCTGCTAGCCTTATTGGCCTAAATGAATTATGGATAAACATAATAAACTAGTATTTGCTGCATAATAAATCATCTGAATCTGGTTATTTTATACTGAAATGATAACAACAGACTTGGTGCAGACCAGCGAGCATCTGTAGATATTTAAATGATTTCTGAAATCTGAACTATATCAAATGGTGATCCCTGAACAAGAACCCCTGAGGAGGAGTTTTACAGTCTAAGTTTGCTGATTAGTCAGTGAAGAAAATCATCATTCATAGTGGTCCTGGTTGTTGTCTTACTCTTTATGCAGATAATTATAATTGTAGCAACTAAATAGCTGTTTTTACTGAGTTATGCGTTTAGAGCTGCTGTCACAGTTCTAAAAACATCAGCAGTTGATATTTTTAGTCACATTATGCCATGAATATTATGTACTCATAACCTGACCTGTATTTACTTATTTGGTAGTGGATACTCTATCTCCTCTGTTCACCTAAGGTACACAAACAGTTAAAAGAAAACAAGAACCGTCAGTACAGTTGGGGAAAAAAGGAAAATCATTTAATACAGAGCGTGTGGCCTATCTGTATAATTTATCAGCTAAATCCTGAACAAACAGAACAGTTCACCGTAGGTATGTGGTAAAGCACTAAATGAGATGATGGAATGTAACTCTGTGTACTAAATCCTCCACTGATACTGCCAACAGCCTATCAGTGGGTGAGCCATTCATTTAAATGAATGCATGTTATATGAAGCACACATTATGAGTATATTCATGATTCCTCTTGTTTTAATGTGGCCCTTAAACTGCTGAAATGAATTTTTCTGCTTGCCTTTGGCTGTCTCAGTCACGTTGCATATGTCCAAAAGGCTGCGTTACAAAAGCCTATTTACTGTGAAACTCTAAAGCTAACCAGTCAGGTTTAGCTACCTACCTACGCTGGGAACACAATGACTCACAGTCCTTGCTCTTACATTCAATGTAACAATAAGCCTGAGGCACCAGGAAAGATTGGATAACAGCAGCTGTAACCGTGTTTTAGGATACAAAAAAACATGTAATGGTGGCTAGTATTATTTCTAAACTACCATGTTTGGGATAGATGATATCCTGCCTTACATTAAATTTATTCTGATGTGCCTTTTTCTTTGTGCCATGGCTTTCAGCTTGTTCAAGAGGGTTTAACTTTCATAATCTCCTTTATTTCTGTAGCATTGTGTGACATGCACCCGATGAGGGCCCTGTTTCTGATTCCCAGGAATCCCCCTCCAAAACTTAAGTCCAAGAAATGGTGAGTTAGTGAGCATCCTGTTATCTCTTCTTGAATTGCTTATTTACATTTGTCATATCCTGAACACTCAACAGGCTCCCTCTACATGATGTTAAGTGTGTTAAAGCCTCAAAACTACACCATGCTGCCAAACAAAAAATGAAGAGAAGGCTGAGCAAAATAATTTAAAACAAGAGAAGCATGATAGTAATTTTAAGTTTGTTATGATGTCACTTCTATTCCAGTCAGTTTTCTATCAAGTTACATGCACGCATTTGTATTTAGTGTGACGTGGAATCAGACAAAGCAGAGTTCCTCACAATGGACAGTGTAAATTTATAACATCTGTGGCTAATTTCTTAGCATTAAGGTGAAATGATAATGATGATAATAACTAACAGTTCACTGGCGAACTCCAGGAGGACACATTTACATGCAGGGTAGTAGCGTGGTGACTTTACTAATCAGGTTATTGTTGGGCAACAATAACCAGGCTAAGTGCATATAAACACATTTAATGAGAACAGCGCAGAATGGAAACAATGCTGATTGTAGAATAAATTGCAGGAAATTTTTCAGCTTTCCAAAGCAGATGTGCTCCAGTTACTTTGGGTGCATTTGTGTTAGCTGTCGCTCGCTCAGATTTCAGAGTGCAAAAAGGTCATGTACTTTTTGTCTCAGTACTGAAGCAAATACAATTGTGCACAACACAAGTAACTCAAGGCATTTAGACTGATTTGTCATCTCTTTTTTTTCCTACCCTGTGTTTTTTGCTCCTATGACTTTTTCTGTTAATCATTAATTCACCCATTTAGCTGAGTTTATGGCCCCACAGCACTCACAATACAGCGTTTCTTCCACAGTGTTTGGAACTCTAATCATGCCAATATAGAAGTATAGGTAAATAATGGACCCGGTTACATGATCAGTTGAATACAAATAAAATGAATTCAGCAAAAAGTTGCCAAACACTTTGTCCCACATGAATCTCTAATTACTGTTGGATCAGGATTCTGGGCAATATCGGCCCAACTGTCAGCTGTTTGATGTCTCCCTTCCCTACCGCTCTCCCTCTCAAGTTTATCGGCCTCTGACCTCCTCCTTCCTCTAGGTCCAAGAAATTTATTGACTTTATAGAGGGCTGTCTTGTGAAGACATATCCCAGCCGGCCATCCACAGAGCAGCTGCTCAAGCATTCCTTCATCAGGGACCAGCCCACTGAACGGCAGGTCCGAATTCAGCTCAAAGACCACATTGATCGTACACGCAAGAAAAGAGGAGAAAAAGGTGAGCAGATGACATGCAAAGAGGCACAAAAGGTGTAACAGTGCAATTCAACCAAAGTATTCTGTCAGTTTGCATGCAACAATATTCATTCATGTAATGTTTTGACTTCTCTTTATTCCACTTTTCCTCGTAGAAGAGACAGAATACGAGTACAGTGGTAGTGATGAAGAGGATGAAAATCGTGGAGATGACCGAGAGTCAAGGTAATTACACTATATCATTTCTGTCCAAGGAGAGCGAATCTTTGACTTGGATTCTCTGTGAGAATAATCCTCTGAAAATCCTCTCCCTCAATATCTTTAGTTCCATTCTTAATGTGCCCGGTGAGTCCACCCTGAGGCGGGACTTCCAGCGTCTGCAGCAGGAGAACAAAGAGCGCTCGGAGGCTCACAAGCGGCAGCAGGCCCAACTGGCAGCTCAGCGCCGGGATCCTGAGGAGCACAAACGGCAACTGTTGCATGACCGGCAAAAACGCATTGAAGAGCAGAAGGAACAGCGTCGCCGTCTTGAAGAGGTAATGGTCAACTAGGGAACAAAATAGTTTGACATTATGAAAAGTGCCACTTATTGTTTTGCTCCTGACAATTACAATAATACCACTCCCATATCTGTATGTTAAATATGGATCTAGAGCCTGGCTGCCTCCAAAGTAAAAAAACAAAAAAGCCCATCAGCACGTAAAACTTGTACAACAGCTATGTCTTGGCAACTGCTATGAATAGAGAACGTCATACTTATCACGCAGACATGAAACTGGTATCAGTCTTTATCTTTTTATCTTCTTTGTATGAAAGCAGATAAATCTAATTCCCCAAATGTCAAACTCTTTCTTTAAACCGAAAGGGTAATGTTTTTTTTCCTGTTAATTTAACATTCCTGTTTTGTGATTATTGTAAAGTCTGACACATCTTTAGCCCCGTATTGCCCAAGATGATCACGGTTTTGTACCCACTAGTGAGATTTGAAGTCTTGGACCTTCAAAATCAAATGTGCCCCCAAACTCAACACTGTTGATAGAAGGCATATTACTAGAAAGAAGCAACACTGGGATACCGTGTTACAAAGAAGTAGACTTTTAGCTGTTTTTTAAGTTTATTGTTAGCACTTGTGCCACCCATGCATAAATCCCCTCCCTAGTCCAGAAAATGAAAACATCTTAATTAGGTGTGTTGTTTAGATGTACACATTCACAATAGTGTTGCATAATACGTTTACCCCAAATGTTACAACAAACTTGCAGCTTATCGTTGTGTTTTTGTTGTCTGGTGTGGGTTTTGATTCGTTTTAATCCATTTATAAAATGCAAACACATTGTATTAGGTCTGGGGTAGAACAAAAGCATCTCAGACTTGCTTTCAAAATTGACCTTGATTTTGTAATTCATTGTAATCCTGCACATTTAGCTAGAAGCTTGTTACACTAATACATTATTCAACACGATATTTTTAATTCAAAGCAAAACTGTACAACGCAATATGAGATTCCTTGTGTGTAATGTGTCTGCACTTGTTCTTATCGCTTGACTACAATAAGTGCTCATGGTTTCCTTTTCTTTGCTCATTATCAAGTCTCTGATCTTCACATGAGAATTTCTTTTGCCACTGCTTGCCTTTGTCATAAGTGCACAATATTTATGGTTTGCTTTCATCTGTGGGCAGTAACATGTTGAATGTATAAACTGTAAGTATATGTAATAAAAGGACATGTAAGCGTAACAAGGTTTAAATAGTTCAGATTTAGAAATTTGGAAATGAGACCTAAGCACCACAAGCAAAACACTAATCATATTTTCATGTCCCCAGTCCAAAGCCTTCATGACTAGATAACTAGTTGCATGTTCTGTGAGGTCATCTTCCCCTGGAAAAGTACCTTTTCACAGTTTTGGTCACTAGCTTTCAATAAATGGGGAAAATGTAGACATAAGAGTGAGATTATTTAAGGTAACAGCTCTGAGGAAAACAGATATGCATTATTAATATTCTAAACAATTGCTCAAATGGGATGATTTGTAGCCTAGAACAAGATGCTTTGACAGAATCAGGATTGCTCATGACATGCAATTCTCTTATCCTTTTATATTTTACCTTTCCTCTCAATGTTTCTGCCATGAACAGTCTTTTACTTTACATGGTGACTGATACAGTGTATACAAGTATTGGTTAAATATTGTAGCAGCTGACAAACAGTAGTAATACATTCACTTGCAAATATTTCACATTCCCAGAATCTCTATCCTCAGAATCAACAAGCTGTATTCTCTGCTGAGCGTCTGAACTTGCTTTGAAGTTGACATGCAGTAAAGAGTTGACAAAATGATATGTTAGACATTATTTGTGAAGAGGGTGAGCATGTAACTGAAGACTTTGAAAGACATACCTACATATCCTAGCTAATTGGTGGGCTGCCTACAAAGTGTCAGCAGCTGTGAAGTCTCTGAGGACTTATGTGGGATTGAATGAGGCACACATAATTGCACTATTGTTGCTATAAGCATTGTGCAGTATTGCGAAGGTATTTTACTGCAGTAAGGTTCCACTGCCCTTATCTACCTCCACCTCCTCGTCTATCTCATCTAGCTCTTTTGTCCAACAGTTAAGTGCAGTCAACAACTAGGTAGACAAGAGTGTTTTGTGGCACTGCCAAGCTGGGGGCTCTCATTTCACCACAAAGAACAAATCTTATTTCAATGTCCCTTATAACAGTAGTTAAAACACTGCTACCTGTCAAAAGCGTGGAGCTGTCACTTCCTGTCTGAATCAGAACAGCACACTCAAAATATGACTGGGATGCTATAGGTGTGTGTATGTTTGTGAGAATGACTCACTGTCTCTGTTCCCTACCCTGCACTCCTGTTTTTTTTATTGCCTTTTTTCCAGCTCTTTGTAGGGGAGAATTTGCTTACCAGCAGGCTAATTCCTATTTACAACCATAGCCTCTCTGCTCATTTCTCTTCTTCCTGTCACCCTTCTCTCCCAGCAACAGAGAAAAGAGCGAGAGATGGTGAGGCAGCAAGAAAAGGGTCCCCATCGGAGACTTGACGATATGAGACGGGAGGAAGATAGAAGGCTGGCAGAGAGAGAGCAGGTAACCAACCACAGGAGACATGAGGCTGCAATCAGCCAATCAGTGTGATATGTGGGCGTGTCTGTCAGCAACACTGTGCAAGTTGCTCTGGTGGTGAAATTCCATGAGTAGGTTGCCATAGCAGCAAGGGTCTAAATTAGTGTATTTACTCAGAGATGAGTTTTCTGTGGGTGAGCTCTCTGCATCTCTTATGCTCTGTTTCCAGTCTACCCTCACTAACACAAGAGTCTGGCATCATCACCTTGTAGTGCCAAATACTGATTTTATGTCAGTATGCTACCTCACAACAGTCATAGTTGCTGCTAAATGCTTTAATTATTCTAAATCTAGCAATTTATGGCAATCTCTACGTAGTGCTGGTGCCATGTTTTAATGTTCACATTTATTTCTCTCTTTTAACTGTTATTAACAGGGACAGTGTGTGTTCTGTTATGAAGATTTATACTCTGAATTGTTGATTTTTCTCACCAGGTTAACACATGGTTTCTGTCAGTGGAATAACATTACATAACTCCTATCTGCTTCCATCTTCAACCCCTCCCCCATATACTTTCATTTTTTTGCCACCTTAATGCTTATCATTCTTTCCTCTTACCTTTCCTCAGGAGTTTATCAGACATAAGTTAGAAGAGGAGCAGCGGCAGTTAGAAATCCTTCAGCAGCAGCTGCTTCAGGAGCAGGCACTGCTAATGGTAACTAGTCATTACAGCGCCTTAATCATTTCTTATTTTGACTGCAGAGGTTTCCACGTCCACCTCTTGGTAATAATACCGCATCAATAAAGGAGCTTCGATGTTTAGCACTGACATATACTTTAGGTGTCAATATGGCTGCTTCTGTTTTCATCAAAATAAATACTGCAGTGTTACATCATGTCTGCTTGTGCTCAGCGTAGATGCTCTCAGGTGGAGTAACAGTCAGCTGAGATGAATGGGTTTACAAACAGGTTCGAAAAGCTATGCTAGAATTTATATATAAAAAAGTACAGTCTAGATATGCAGGACCTTAACATAGATTTGCTCTACATGTTTTAGAGTATGGATGCAGCTCCTACAGTACTGCATGTCTTCAAAGGGCTTTGAGAAGGCATGCAATGACCTAGTTTTTTTGGGCAATTTTTTTTGGCAGTTTTTAAGTCTATCTTGCCTACATTGAAAGGTAGAATTGCCACATTCCTGGCATCCTTGTTTTAGCTTCCTCCTGTGGAGCGTAGGAGTTGCTGTCATTTGGACTGAACTCTTTGTTTTTCACATATCCCTCCTAGGTTACACACACACACACACACACACACACACACACGTAATACCTGTGTGTATTCATGCTTTCATAGGGACCACAGCACAGAGTCAGCTCACAGGACACTGCCCCTGCTGCAGTTTTAGGGGGTCAGTGCTATGTTCAAGGGCAATTACAGAGATGACATGCAAAGCCCCAGAAGCAGTGCTGTGAGCTTGAAATTTTTCTGAGTTTGCGCCCTGTGACCAACCACCTTTGGAACACTATCTTGAAATAGTGTCCATTGTGTACAGCAGATGTAAGCCACCCTCCTGTTGTTAGCTCCCAACTGTATAATACAGCTGCATGAGATGAACTCCATTCCTCTCCCGCTATTTTAATTAAATCTACCACGCCAAACTTAGCACTTCATGCAGCTTTTTCACAGTAAGAGCCTTCCTGTTGTGATTTTCATTAGATGTTGTTAAGGTAGTAGCAGGTAAAATGTAAATCAAATAATAAAAAGTCCACCTCCAAAAATCCTGTTAAAACCAGCAAAAAGCACCAATCAAGAGGAACGACCGGTTAGATTTGATTGGCAGCTGCAAGAAGTGTGCAGTCAGCCACAATATACTGCTCAATTAAGAACGAAACTTATTAAAAACAAAAAATAATTTTCTGGTGCTCGTTCTCATTAGGGAATAAGTACATTTTAGGGCAGTGAAGCATGAACAGGAACGTAGGAGCTCAGCAAAAGTCAGAGCAATTATTTGTTCACAGCAGACAATTGGGTCTTGTCTATTACATTATAAAGCCATCCTCATTATTACCTCCGTAACGGAATAGCATTCTATGATCATAATCTCCCGTAATGATTTGCAGTTTAAGCAGTTAATAGCAAAAATGAGAACAAGTATTTAACTCGGGTAAAATATATATTTAATTGATGCCCTTAAGATTGTTTATATTTGTCAATGCAACTTCATGCCATGCACTCAGATAGCGACTAGATCTTATCTCAGCTCTTAGACAAAGCAACGTGAAGTTGAACCTATGTTGTTGTGACTCATGATGGGAACTCTTTAACCTCTAAGACTTTCATTTTTCTTTTATTTTCTTGTTTCCCTATGAATGCAGTGGCAATCAAAAGGCTTCGAGACCCATGCCTACAACTTAACAATGAAAAACCAATAAATCAGCTGACTCATGTTTGCAGTCGGTTGAATATAGAACATAAAAAGGTTTCGCTACGGACATGATCAATATTCTTCTCATGTGGACTTAATTATATAATATACTAAAATAGGAGTTCTTAGATATGATAACGCCCAAAAGAGTTATGATGTCAGTGATCAAAATCAGTGGTGGACAGTTAGATTTGTAAACATCTTGCCTGCAGTAAAAGCAGACTTGCTGTTTCCACATGCAGTGGTTTGGTTACAACCTGCCTGACGTGTCTGTTGGGTCCAGTCTGAGGCTCGCAGCATATTGACTGCATTGTGTTTTGTTTCGCTCAGGAATACAAGCGCAAGCAGCTTGAAGAACAGCGTCAGTCAGAGCGTTTGCAGAGACAGCTGCAGCAGGAGCATGCCTACTTGGTGTCTCTGCAACAACAGCAGCAAGAAAAGAAGCCCCAGCTGTATCACTACAACAAAAACCTGGAGCCCAACAATAAACCCACTTGGGCCCGTGAGGTAATAGTGTTAGCTGCATTTGAAGCATTACATTGCCACACTCTCACGCTGATGCACTACAGACTAAATCCCTCTTTGACTGTCCTAATTCCAGGTGGAGGAGCGAAGTAAGCTCAACAGACAGGGCTCACCTAAAATCTGCACCACAGTCTCTGACACTGCCATCCAGTCGCGCTCTGACTCAATCAGCCAGTCAGGAGTGGTCCAGTCTGCGCAGACCCCACCGATGCAGAGGCCAGTTGAACCCCAAGGGGGGCAGGGCAAGGTGGGTTTAAAATTCTGTTCAATAAATCCTCCTGGAAAAACAGCAGAAGATGCTTGTGCCTTTCTGTCTTTAATTCTTCAGCTTCTCTACCCTGAATTGTCTGTGCTACCTTATTTACACCTTCTTTTTCTTCTTTTCTCTCCTTTCCCTTTCCACACATCTATTACCACTTATTACCCACATGTGACAAAATCACTTTAATTTACAAACACAATCATGCATCCTTCTCCACTTCGGCCTGTTTCTCCGACTGTCTTGTGCATACTTCCTTCCGCTCGGCTGCTCCTCCCTCCTGGTGTGCTGCTGCTCCTGCTGCTGCTCCTGTCCTCTGCAGTTCCAGATGGCTCACCTGGTTCCCCTAAAGCCTTATGCTGCCCCTGTCCCTCGATCCCAGTCCCTCTGTGACCAGCCCACTAAGACCATGTCCGCCTTCCCCACCCAGGATCCCTCCCTCACCCCCACACCCCGCCCCATCCACTCTAGAGAGCTGGTGCGTCAGAACTCGGACCCCACTTCTGAAACCCCAGCACCGCAGGGACATCAAATCAGAGAGGATCGTGGCCCCTGGATCCGCCTGCCAGATGTAGAACTCCCACCCAAGGTAAGATCCAGTGGCTGGTTTTGACTCAGCATTAGTTGTGCAATCCACAAGATAACAACACATTTCTCATATCCACACAGTATCATGTTAGCAGGACTATAGCTGGCAATCTGACGTTGAAGGGTCTCACTTTCTAGCAGTTTTTTTAATTTACTGCTTGTTCTTGGTGGTGCCCTGTTCTCAGTTGCTTACATCCTGAAAAAACTCTTGAGGAGCCAAACTTAAGCATTATATTTATGTGATTATCTCAGAAGGTTGTATATACAGTAAACATTCATCTTGGGTAGTTATTTAGGAAATCACGATTGCTTATTAGGTCTTTGATCACTTTCTAAGCTTCAGTTTTTGTAAACTGCTGGTAAATGTAAGAATATGATGTCGCTGTCCTTAGATTCCCCAGAGGACAGCTTCTATTGCCACTGCTCTCAACACCAACCTAACATCTGGCATTCGGCATCCAGTAAGAGCCAGGTACTGAAGAGAGCCAAAAGCTCTAAGCAGATATTTCCGTAAATTAGTGCCTTTTAAATGGTGGTGAGCTGTAATGACAACTTGAGATGACTGATTTGTATCCCCATGGCAGCAATCCAGATCTCAGCCGCAATGATCGCTGGGAGAGAGGAGACAGTATAAGCATCATATCCAATCTACCCCAGACTGGCTCCCTGGAGAGGCATCGCATCCTCAGTGAGTCCCTGCCTCCCCGATGCTATTTCTCAGCAGAATATCTTCGCAGTAAATCTAATTTCAGATTCATAACTACACTGTACAATATTATTTTCAGGTTCCTCCAAAATGGATTCACCCATTATCTCCCATGATAGTCGCCATAAGCCGGGGGAGTCTCGAACTTCCTCCCGTCCTGGCCGCCCCGCCGTAAGTGCTTCTCCTAAACTGACATTATATTGGTTGTCCCTTCACTCTCCCCTACTTATGAAACTACTTTTAACATTACTGATAATCCACAGAAAGGCAGTTATAAAATAAAAAGCTCTAACTTGCTGTGCTTAGTTTGATCGCTAATGCACTTGTTCTGTAAAATGACTTAAATTATACTAACTCAAGGTCTTCTCCTCATATTAACTTTACACTTTTGGCACTGTTGCTATTTCCCCTTATGTTTCTCCTCTTCTCAAATCCCTGTTTGTTGACTTTACCTCAAATGTGCAGAGTTACAAGAGAGCTATAGGGGAGGTTAGTATTACTGTGTCTTCTTGTGTTGTGTGATGCTCAGTGTTCATGCATGACTTTGTATTTGTGTTTGGCTGTGTAATGTTCGCAGAAAATTAAAAGCATGGTCTATGCTGTCGTCATTTATGGGGTAAATCATGTTTTGTCTATGAATGAAATTCCTTTCCTTATATAAAAGCCTTTTAAATGTGTTTTTATTTATTCCGTTGCCATGTGGACACCCTACACTGAGCCTTGTAATCATTTGTAATCACTTACATTGGGACTGTTTCTGAGCTCATCCTCCTGATGACCCCTCACCTTAAATTGTGTTTGGACTGTCTTCAATATTAGTAGTGCATATATTACTGTTGCTGCTTTCTTTAAAAGCTGAGATTATTATTTTTTCCTAAATCTTTAAAATGCATTCATTAAATAAACTGTGATGTGTTTGTGTGCAGGATCATGGCCTCTTTGCCAAAGAACGTGCTGAGGAACCGCCAAGGCCGCCGGTCAAGGCCAATGATTATTCCTCCTCTTCAGAGAGCAGTGAGAGCAGTGAGGAAAGCGAGAGTGGCGAGGGAGCAGAAGAGGAAGAAAGCCCCACAGATCGGTAACACTAACACCAACAAATACTGAAACTCAGGAAACCACAATCTATTTCTTTTGCCTTCACTTTACTTTTGAATGAAGCGTTTAGTACCTCTGCAAAACTGCGTTAGGCACTCTTCTGAATCCTGTTCATTACGAAACTGGCCTGATCCTGTGTTCCTGTTGTGATTGCAGTCACAGGGACGCAGACACTGATTCAGTCAACACCATGGTGGTTCATGAAGATGAGGGTGAGGGGGGAGAAGGAGAGCAAGCTGGAGGCTATGGGGATCAGACCATGCTGGTGCAGAGAGTGAGTCATCTGTATATGTAATGAGGCTGAAAATGCATTGTGATTTCATGATGAAATTAACACATTATGTGTCAAAGAATATTATAAAGCAGTAAAAGACAAGGGCATGTTGTTCACGTGGTCGTTGGGTGTTGTTGTGTGAAACTCTAATAGCAGAAATAATTAAGATGCCTAAAACATAAAGTATGGCATTAAAGACAGTGCTAAGTCTCCTTTGAGTAATGTCATGTAGATAAAGTTTCTGGTTTGCCCATTTTCTGTTGGTGACTGTCAGAAGTTTAGAGTTTTACAATTTTTTTGTTTTGTGTATTGCCAAAGGCCACCCTTAAGCCAGTCCCAGTTAGACTGGCGGGTATTTTTGAGATATTAGAAGCGACAGACACATGACAGTGTACATCTTCCAGGAAGCTCTTAATGAGTGGAATGGAAGACATGTCTCTTTGCTGAAGCACAGTAGTTCTGTGTGTGTATTTAGATATACAGTAAGGGTGCATTCGTGCCAAGCAAAAGTTATACTACTGAATTTCAGGAAAAGATATGGAGTTATTTGTTTGTGTGTCATTATAAATCAAATGACAAATGCAATACGGTGCACACACACAGGAAGAATGTTGATTGCTGACACATACAGACAGCAAATTTGCTTTCTGGTTTTAAAGCAAGTCTTCAGTCTCACTTCAGCACCAAACTTCAGCACTTTAGAATAGTCCCACATTTATGTTACTGTCTAGATTGGTCAATTAATATCTTGAAGGGGGTTACATTGCAACCTCTTGTGGAAATGAGATTCTTTACATTTAGCCCAGAGTTTGCGTAAGATATGGTTCTGAGAAAATAGGTGTAAATTATCCATCCGTTCATTAGCTAGACTACTTCATTCTGTAGTGGGTCAACGCAAGCTGGAGCCTATACAGCTGACACTAGGTTAGAGGCTGGATACATCCATAATAGGTCACCATCGTGGGGCGAACACGGAGTGACAAATGCTCACTCTCTCATCGACAGCCAATTTAGAGTCCCTTATTAACCTTGGACTTTGTGAGGAAGCCTTAGCATTTGGAGAAAACCCACACAGATACAGGGAGAACATGCAAAAACCACACAGAAAGACCACTGCCGACCCACTGGTTCAAAACTTTTTGCTGCACCACCATATTTCCTTTTGTAGAGAACATGATATACAGTTTTTTATATGTATATTTTAAGCCAAATTTATTTATATACTGTAATAATAAACGTCCCGTACATAATCTGCTATCAGAGGGCTTCCATATTTAGTTGTAAAAGTGTGAACATTTAAAAGCTTTGCATGTAGATCTTTTAAGATTTTATTTTTAAAGCATCAGTCAGTTACTGCTTTAGACTTTATCCTTCAAAAAGTTCTGTTTTTTTTTTTTTTTTTGGTTCACTCTTTTCCTTAATGTGGCAGTAAAACATTCCAACTCTTGCATGTTCAGTTTTTGCTAAAAGATGAAGTCAGGAGGCATTCACTTGTGCATGACAGCGAGAACCTGAACTATTCAGATAACTGGAGTCATTTAGATGATGGCAGAAAGCATAACAGAATCCTACATAAACTTTTACAGCCGCATGTAAATAACAGTGGGACATCAGAGACATAATAGACAAAACAACTTGCTGGTTCCCACAGTATTAAGGACATAAAGCTGACTTTTTAAAGACAAAGCAGTTAGTTTACTTTTGTGGTTACTGTGTGCCAGCCACACGTTATATCTTGGTATTTAGTGCAGCAGATTAGCCGAGACATAAGCCTGTTGGGTCATTATGTAATACATCTTTGTGTGTGTGTTTGTGTGTGTGTGTGTTTGTGTGTGTGTTTGTGTGTGTGTTTTTATTTTACCTGAAAGACTCCAGAGAAGCGCAGCCATAACGGATACACTAACTTGCCAGATGTGGTGCAGCCCTCCCACTCCCCCACTGATTCAGCCACTCACTCCTCTCCTGGGAAGGACTCTGTTTATGATGTAAGTTTCCCTGATGCTAAGTATATCAGTCCTAAATTCCTGGTTTATTTTTATGTGTTCCATATATGCCATGATTTCAGCCATTAAAACCACTCTTAACACTTCATTCAGTGTGTCAGTCAGTTCAGGTTGTTGGTACACTACCATCAGTGATATACGTCTTTAAAGTGTTTTGATGAAGCAAAGAGGATGTCCTTTTTTGATAGTTTTTCACACAAAATAAAATCTCTACTGATATGATTGATGTTTGACTTAAACAACACAATCATGCATCCCTTCTACTCCACCAGTATCAGTCCAGAGGTTTGGTTAAGGCATCTGGCAAGTCCTCCTTCACCACGTTTGTGGATCTGGGCATGTACCAGTCACCAGGTACAGGAGATAACATGTCTGTCACTGGTGAGTCACTTGGAGTTGTTGAACACTGAACAAGGAAGCTAACTGCAAAAGTATTCATGACTTTATATTCTGACATTTCTTGTGCAGTGAAAATACTGGGAAATAAAATTAGGAAGTTTTTCCTCAAAATTTATTTTTTTATTACATTATACAAGGTCTGTGAAAATATTGCTTGTAAAAGCTAGTACATCGACCTTTATTTCCATTTAATGGAAAGGATTAATGGGACCTTTGTGTCTAGTTCCACATCTTGCACCAGGTTGCCTTGGTTTGTGTTTGTACTTGCTCACTGCCGTCTCCATGTGTAGGCTCCAGGTTTGAGCAGCTGAAGATGGAGGTAAGGAAAGGATCCATGGTGAATGTCAATCCCACCAACACGCGCCCTCCCAATGACACACCTGAGATCCGCAAATACAAGAAAAGGTTCAACTCTGAGATCCTGTGCGCTGCACTTTGGGGTGAGAATGGATTTAATACCTGTCAGTGCAAAGATGTAATTGAAAAATGTAGAGATTAGATACCTTAGACTAACTGTGTCACTGAAATTGTGGTATATCTTTGGAGTGAGCAGGCTCAGGTTCAACACATGTGTAGACTACAGAGAGATCAGTCAGATTATTGAGCAAACTTATTTTAACCTTTGTTATTTTACCTAATATGTCTGTTCCAGCAGAACTATGGTCGTGTATACTATCAAAACTGAAATGCGTGACTTTGAAATTAGATCTATTGTGACACAAATAACTATGAACATTTGTGAATCTGCTTTCGTTTTCAAAGCAATTTTTATCACATCACTTCAAGACCCTTCTCATAAGCTGTTCTCTATAAATACCGTGATGACTCTGTGTACCGAGAGACAGAAAGGTTACTTTTCAGTGGTGGGGTTGCAGCAGGTTGTGATGTTGAAATGATCACGAAAAAAGTAAGCAGGCTAGGCAAGATACACAGCAGTTACATCAGAGGTATACTGTGAGACTATTTTTAGCTGTGGCTAGAGGAGAGACAGTAATTAAACTCATTTTATGCAAATGAAGAAGCTATTTATTCGTACATGTGTGTGTCTCCAGGTGTGAACCTGTTGGTGGGCACAGAGAACGGCTTGAAGCTGCTGGACCGTAGTGGTCAGGGCAAGGTTTACCCCCTCATCAACTCTCGCAGGTTCCAACAGATGGATGTGCTGGAGGGCCTCAACCTGCTCATCACCATATCAGGTCATAACTGCTGCTCATTGTCTGTCTGCTTTTACTACAGTTGGTTAAAGCTGTTTGTGTTTTTGGCATGAGAGCACTCTCTTTAATGGGATGCCATATAATGGATGCCAAATTGTGCTGATATTTTCAGAGTAATGATTTTGCATTGCACTTCGACTTTGCATTTCAAAATCACAGGAAGGCTGACTTAAAGTGTGTGCAAGATACTGTATGCTGTGTTAGGGTTTGTAAATATTGACAAAAGCTATATTTAAGTATAGATATATACTGTATTTCAATAGTTTTAATATATATTTTTGAAACGATGCTTGGCTTTTCACTCAAATGTCAAACAAATTTAGTCCTAACAATGTACTAATATAGAAAATGTAATGACATTTCGTTAAGTTCTGATGCGTTTATTAGATTTTTAGACACAACAACACTTAGAGAATCAACCGCTTGGTATAAACAAGCAGGTAGAAGCAGTCAGTGTGTTCAGTCAGCAACAATAAATATGTTTCATAATTTGTGTAATTTACTATAAAGCTGTAACCAGCAAAATCCCCCCAAAATGCATTGTTTCATATGAAATAGATTTGAAGTTATATATCTTTTAACACAACTTTTCTCTACACTGTGTGCAAAATGTGAAAAATATACAAGATAATCTTTACCACACTATAAGTACATTTAAAGAACTGCTTTATTGTTATCTCATTTGTAATTGATCTCCCCTTGTGTCTATCAAGGCAAGAAAAACAAGGTGCGTGTCTACTACCTGGCGTGGCTGAGGAATAAGATCCTCCACAATGACCCCGAGGTGGAAAAGAAGCAAGGTTGGACCACAGTGGGGGAGATGGAGGGCTGTGTACACTACAAAGTGGGTGAGTGACAAACGATGGCTATTTATCACTGCTGTCTATTCCACTCCAGTCAAATTCTGATTAATGCATTTGGCACAGTGAATTATTAATTACAAGTGTCTAATGTCAGATGGCCTTGTGGTTGTTCTGTCTAGTGAAATATGAGAGGATAAAGTTCCTGGTGATTGCTTTGAAGAATGCGGTGGAAGTATATGCTTGGGCGCCCAAACCTTATCACAAATTCATGGCCTTCAAGGTAAGTCTCCCCTTTCCTATGAGGTGGATTAGCTATGCAAGGTCAGTCAAGCAGAGGAGCATTCAAGTTGATCATCTGCTCACACTCGCTTTCTGTCTCGAACCCCCTCCACCCCTTTAAACCAGTCTTTTGCAGACTTGCCACACAGGCCTGTCCTGGTCGACCTAACAGTGGAGGAAGGTCAGAGGTTGAAGGTCATCTACGGCTCTTGTGCTGGCTTCCATGCTATCGATGTAGACTCTGGAAACAACTATGATATTTATATCCCCGTTCATGTAAGTTTTACAGCTGTCACACAGCAGCAGTAAGGGAGACATGAAACCCGCAGGAGCTTATCCCTTTTGTTTTCATCTGAAACAGATCCAGAGTCATGTGACTCCGCATGCGATTGTGTTCCTGCCCAGCTCAGATGGCATGGAGATGCTGCTGTGCTACGAGGACGAGGGCGTCTATGTCAACACCTACGGACGCATCATCAAGGACGTTGTCCTGCAGTGGGGCGAGATGCCCACGTCAGTTGGTACGGTTAAACCCACCAACATGGACATAACTACATAGGCATATATTACATATATCATATATATAAATTTTAATTAGCTTGTCCAGTACTAATGTTACACTTTGCTCTGCAGCTCATATCTGTTCAAACCAGATCATGGGCTGGGGAGAAAAGGCCATTGAGATCCGCTCTGTGGAGACCGGCCACTTGGACGGCGTTTTCATGCACAAAAGAGCTCAGAGGCTGAAGTTCCTTTGTGAGAGAAATGACAAGGTAAAAGAAGAAAACACCTGCATTTAAACTTATATAGGATAACACCACCAAGATATTAGAGGCGTTTTTGCTAGGAGTCGTAGAAGATCAAATCTAGTCTCTTCTCTGTGAGTTAGGGTTTTAATTTTTATTGTGTATGTGTTCATGTGTCAAAGTAAAGTTACAAAAAGATGATCTCTGTTCCATTCTGTGTCTAATGAGTTGAAAAACCAAAGTATGACAATGAGAAGTTGTGATATTACAAGGAGGTACTTGCTGGTGTGTTTCTTGGCTGAAAGTAGTGATTTCCTAGTCTCCACTGGTTGCCTGGCAACTTCACTGTGATGACAAGATTCCAAGAAGTCACTGTGCTTCGCCAAGACACGTTGCAGCACGTAACATCCTCAAGACAAGCTAATCAGCTACTAGATGTGGCCTCATATTTCGTGGACTGACACGAGACTGAAATCACTGCTGTCCTTTAAGTCTCAGGAGGGCAGTTGGATGGTACCGCTGATTCCACTCTGTCTTTGTAGAAACGGTTTCACACTGATGTATTGTCAGTTGCTATAATTAATCACAATAACAAAAATTGTTGTTCTTTAAGGATGACGTGTTAGATGACGTGAATGTCCTTTGTGTCTGTGCTGCTCCTCAGGTGTTTTTCGCCTCAGTGCGGTCGGGAGGCAGCAGCCAGGTGTACTTCATGACCTTGAACAGAAACTGCATCATGAACTGGTGAAGGAACAGCTGCTCTGGTCAGTGTGTGGAACCCAGCAGGGGTTTGGAGAAGGAAGTGCATCTGAAATTCTCGCTAACGCATGCACACAAATGTGAACATCGCTCTCTCTTTCTCTCCAGCTCGCTCACACTCAAGCACTCAAGCTCCAAAGACAAACACACAGACACACAGTCTCTCAGACAAACACATACACACACACACACACATACACAAACGATCTCTAAATCCATTCCAGCCTACACTCCTTAAGATGCAGTTTCGACCGAGGCCCCCTTGATTAAAATTCTCCCTGGAAACATCATGAAAAATTGCTGATGAGCTTCAAATGTTAATACCATCTATTAATTTGTACTGTATATATTCTTGTCTTGATTTACTTTACTTGGTGGACCTGTGTTCAGTCGTAACTATTTAGTTCCTAATTGTGAAGTATGTAAACATTCCTTGATGGTTCTACAGTACATTTTGAGGAAGGCATTATTTACCAATACTGTATGTTGAAAATGAAGCTGTAAATAGTTAGCATCTGACCCTTCGATCTGAATCATTCGCAGGCCTCATATAGCCGTCGTTCACAGGGACGTCTGATATTAAAATGCTGGAACGCCCATCTGCAGTGGTTCGTGGACCCCAATTGTTTTGGGGCTCCCACAGTTTCGGGGAGGCTTAAAGGAAGGATTTAGTACAAAGGGACAATAAAGTCAGGGCAAAGTAGCTTGTTTAAATATTTTAGTTACCTACAGTAGACAGTAACCTGAAGCCCTGCTTTTACTGTTTTTCTGGCCTGAATAGGCAATGATGTTGTAACTCTTAATCACAACAAGTGAGCCTTGAATGCTTCAAAAGCAAAATAAATTTCAGTTTAACAATGAATAAATACTAAAACCAATCAGAAGTCTCGTACATGTGCAGAATCAGCACAGTGAAATCTCCTGCTTTGCCTTTTTTATGGTTTAGGTGAAACCATTAATTATTTGTCTCATCAGGCTTGTATCTAAACTTTTTTGTTTTCATAGATTTACAAAATACACAAATTTGATATTTATATGTAGTGATTCTGTATTGGTATTAGCCTACTGGTATTCTTAATTTTACTGTAATTATATTGCCATTATATTGCAATATATATTATTCTTGTGGAGTCTTTGAAGAGGGGAGTTCATATATTTGGCTGTTAGTGTTGGGGAGTGCGATGACAACTTTGGAGGAGAGAGAGGGGACGGGATGTCCGTAAAGGAGGGTGTTGGAGAAACGTGGAAGGGGGGGTGCGTTCCCCTCCGACCACAGTGATCTACTCTACTGTATTATATTTTAGTTCTTAGACTATTTCGTTAGCGTGGATCTTTTTGTGAGATGTGTTTGTCCAGGGAATTGCAGTAGAACAGCTCTCTGTGTGGTATAGTTCATATTTGTCTTGGGCCAGTAGATAAGATTTAACGTTTGGGGACTCTGCGATACCCTACAGAGGACTCAATCCCATCAGGCACTTTGGAGAACAAGGCTGGAACTCACGAGACTTAATATATTTTCTATCTATACATTCTGCCAAAGTTCACAGTGTATGTTGCAACAGGGGAATGAATCAAGGCCAAAGGAAGTAGAGTTTAAAATGCGACTATAGATACTGAAGAAGAAACTATTCCCACAGATCACTAACCAATGTTTTCCTTTCATGTATAAATCCAGCTGGTTTTTCACTAATATGGTCTCATGCTGCGTTAGCTCTTTGAGATCTGCTCTAGATGTCGATTATTTCTTAGCAGTGCACAGACATTTTCCTCTTTTCTAGGGGGAATGAAGTGTCTGCTTTGTTTAGGCAGCTGCACAAGAGAGATATTGTGTGCTCCCATACACCAGACAGTACGGTAGAAGTATGAGGCAGCTTAATCAGGAAGAAGCTTGATGAATCAAGCTTTTTGTTCAGTGACTCACTCGGTTCACTGTGCTGCTGCAGCACTTTGGTAGAAACAGGTGGGCATTTTAATGCCAAGATGGTTGTACTAACTCCTGTCTTATCAAGAAGAAATATCTTGTTTTTTTTCAACAGAACAAAATGCATCTATTTTTTTTGTTTTTGTTTTTGTGCAGCTGCCAGTATGAAAGGAAACTCTAAAAAGGAAACTTGGCTAGTGATCAGTGGCATAGTCTGCTGAAGCCTGCCCTTTAAGCTGAAGAGATGTATTTTATACAGTCAAATAGAAAGCTATTAAGACTGCAGTATATGTTCAGGGCAGAGAGCGTTTAATCAAATATATATAGAGAGATGGATAGATGGTTAATTTTATGGTGAGATTATAAAACAAACTGTAAATGGGCATGGAAAGCACTTTCACTTCAGTAAACATACATTTACAAATATATCTCAAGCAGATACTTTGGTGTGCATGTAAGCCATTCAAATAGATGATATAGTACTGTATCCAAGTTGTTTTCCCCTTCAAAGAATGTGTTTTTATTCTTAAATATCTTTTATGTGCCATGACCTACATTTCAAATTCCTCAATTACAATCCACCAGGAGCTCTGGCACTCATGCTTTTTATGGTCAAATCATTATTTTTTATCAATCTGCCATGTTTACAGTTTAAGCAGTGCCTTGGAGTTGGGAAGGAGAGAGGTTTGTAGGAAGGGTTGTGAGCCCCCATGCCCCACCCACCCACCACCCCACCTCTATTAGTCTCTTACTTGAAATCACACGAAGAAGAAGAGGCACAACTAGATCTGCTCCCTCGTTCCGATTAACGTCTTGTGCCAGTTAAGTGCACTTAAGTCAAATCCAGAATATCCCTTAGATGGACTTGAAATGCTTTTTTGGCACCAAGTGTAACAGCCTGAAGTGATCAACAGACGATAATCCGTGAAGAAAATCGCAATAACAAGTACATGTCCAGTTAATCCAGTGTAACATGTAAAGGATGGACTCACGGTGGGAGCCAGCATAGAGAAAAGCCATGTGTATGAAACACGTTTGTAGAGAAAACTTAGTTATCGTGCATCAAATTAAGCTCTGTGTGTGACGTCTGCTCAGATAATGTAGGTTCATGCTGCAAAGATGAGGTAAGCGCTTATTCTTTAATGATTGTGTAATCTTGTAGTGAGGAGAGTAGCTTGATATATTCTGAGAAGCCTATTTTATAAAATATGTAAATTAGTCTATATTGAGAAATAAAAGTGAATGTACATCTACGAGACAGATTTGTATTTATATAAAATGTGTACCACTCTATTAATCTAAGCACAATGTATTTTAAGGCAGAGAGATCAAAGCTATAATCGAGTATAAAGGAGAGATGGAAACCTTTTTTTTTCTTTTTTCGTTTTTTCCTCATTCTATCAGTCGTCGAACTCGTCAGCGTGAAATCAGTCCGAGCAGTTGTTGTAGTTAAGCAAGTAGTCGGCTGAGACAGCTGTGTGTATGTGGACAAATGCTGCAGCGTTTCTGTCGCGACAGAAAGACAAGTCTGTCTTTTAACCAGAAGAGTCAACTGTGGCTGTGATTCAGACACTCGTGGTAGCTCACAGATTGGTGTTGGATCTGGCCTCTGGTGTAAATTGCCTACACGACGCTGACAGGCTGTTAATATTCTCAGGTGATGACAGGGATCATCATAAAGGCAGTGCAGTGGTGATATTACCTGATGGTCCTTGTTGTGAGGTTAGAGGCCCTTGGCGTTTGAAGTGTATTTAAAAAAAAATAGAAGGCAGCCTTTAGCAAGTGAAAAGTGCATTGATCAGGTACTGGGAGAATAAAGACAAGATAGACGAGCCAGAAATCATTTGCTGACAACTTAAGTTTTATGTGAATATTACAGAACAGGGTAAAGGTAATTCCACAGGTTTTACACATCAAAGTCTATTTGCAGGTGTCGCTGCATGTGTGTGATCACTTCTTGGAGCTGGAGACTGCAAGTTGTGAAATGGGGGACACATCATCAGCTACTAGCATAACACACCTGGATCCTTTACCAAACCTGCATTGTAGGTGCACAATTTTTGCATCAATTTTCATATTGTGACTCGGTTATAGAAGAACAACACTGCAGATAGCTTTACTAAATCTGTACCAGAACCCCCACGTACACATTTTACTTTACACTTTGATGTGTGAAATCAGTGGACTTTCCTTTAACACGCTTAGGTTGCAAAATGTGATACAACAATTAGCTGAGCTGAGCAAGTTTAGTCAGACTACTTCATTTGCAGTTAAATAAGATAAAATGTACAACTAAAGTTAAACAGTAGATACACCGGCGGGTGACAAATTAAAATAAAACAACAAGTATCTTAGTAAGGTGCAGAACAGCTTCAGTGCACCACGACAATGTTGGTGATGACGGTGGAGAGTGCTGCCTCATACACCTGTCCAACATCTCCAATAATTGTTCGATTGGGTTTAAATCTGGTGATTGTTTTTATCTGAATATTCAGTGTGCCCTCCTGTCCTGTGGATGGAGACGCTGTCATGTGGAAATGTTTCATCTTAGTGATCACTCTCTGTGGGGGTCAAGGGCTCTGGTTTTTCCTTTAATTTGTCACCCGTCTGTACATAACTTTAAGCAACATAAACATTAGCTGCTTTTTCAAGAATATCAACTCTACAAGGCAGCAGAAAGTCTCGGCATCAGCTTTGTTTAGTCATCCTGAGTGCATGGCTTGTGTTGGCTGTTGTTTTGGTGGATGGCATTACAATTGAAATATTTGACTTAGTAAAAACAGACACAGCTGACGATGTTGTTATCAGCCTGTCTAATTGAATGCAGCAGGAACTCCAATAACAGGCTGCAGTTTGAAACACAGGAGCAGTAGTGGTTTGTGATTTCCCTAAAAGCACCTTAACATGTGTAAGTGGTATTTCATTTTGTACCGAGGGCCGTTAAAAGACCCCAGCCTCACAACTCATTAGGTTTAGGGAAGATTTCTGGCTTGATTGCCGAGTTCACGCGAGCCGGCTCCGAACAGCCGTCAGGAAGAAGCAACACTAAGTCCTGAGAGATGCTGACATTTCTTTTTTTTTTTTATAAGCAATACAAGCATTTGAACCAATCCAAACCCTGACTGTCCGTCTCAGCGTGACTTGCAGGTAGTGATGCTTCAGTGGCCTTTGGCAGATTAAATGTCAGCTGGTTTGTGTGTTTCAGAAGTCATTCTCTGCTTTTCCTTTTGTTTGTAATCACAAGAAATAACTGCTTCTCTGTCAGTTCAACACAACCAGGATGCTCGTTATAATAATCCAATCCCAGAAACTGCCTTTCTGAACTCTTAAGTATCGATAAATGAATGACAGATAATATTCTCACGAGGCGCTCTTCTCTCATAGCTTCTATTTCTAATCAATAGCGTGTGAATGGATCAGCAGCTGTAGCTGGGAGGGAGGCAGATCAACCTTGGGGAGCTCGAAGATGACGTGGATCTTTGGACAGACCTACAATATCTATTGTTCTTTTTCAATAATGTTTTTTTGTTTTCTTTTTTTTTAAACGGTTAACATCTTTGCAATGTTTTAGTGTGCGCGCGCGTCTGTGTTACTTGTGAGAGGTTAACTCCAGATTGTATTTCATAGACTGATAAACTTTAAACTTTCAAAAGATTGTGTTGAATGAATTCATGTCTTAATACAGATTGTTTGAAAAATAAAATACCTTGATCTCATCTGTATTAACTGTCTTTCTTTTAAAATTATTGTCACTGTGGACTCCAAAATGATCATTTTTCTGCTTGACAACACTGGCAGTGAGCAGAGTCAAAGTGTACTTCAGTTTTTAACCACATCATGGTGCTAAAATCTGCCTGAACCTCTTGTTCCGGTCACTTCATCCATGTTGCAAATATAAAATCACTGCTCAGTCGTAGTTTACACTTGACACGATGCTGTTCCATCCTCACAGCCAAACTAATAAATAGATTACACCAGATAGTCTATAAGGTTAGATCTTTACAGATGCAGAGAACCTTTTATTCTAATTTTCTGAGTCAAAGATGCAGAGTGAGCTGCATCGCCCCCTGGTGGCTGGAGAGACAAAACAAAATTTCACTTTAATCCACTGCTCTAACCTGAACTGTAAGGCTGTTAACAATGGAAAGCACCTGCATAACATTCAGTATAATACTTCATTTGTATCTGTGGAGGTTCCAGCTCCTACCACACATTTCTGATCACACAGGTTTGCTGTGGGGAGACGGATGCTGGTGTATCACCAACTTTAAACTGAACATTGGAGCTATTATACTGGCTTTACATAAGCTGTTGTTGTAGATCAAAGTACAAACTACTTTCTCATTTTATTTATTTATTTGGTATTGTATGCAGGTTGATTTATGGCCCTCAATAGAAGAACTTCAAGTTAAGTCAACATGAAGTTAAACCAACAAGTCATGTTCTGTGAGATTTCAATTAAACATTATTTTGTGTGCAAAGTGTCAGAGGATTAGAAGAATGCCTGCTGACTTAACTTCATGTTGATTTAATGTAATGATAGATCAGACTTTTGTTTTTCTTTCTTTCTTTCTTTTTTTTTTACATATATGTTCTTGTTTGTTTTGGGCCATTTCTGTGGGAGAGAAACACAAAATATGTGGGAGGAGATCAGGGGAATGACATGCAGCTAAAAGGTCCAGCCGGAAACCAGGGACTTGCTGTTGCCTGTGTGGTATCGATCTTTAAAGCTCAACATGTACCTTTAAATAAACACGGCAAAATCAATCATTACACAAAACTGAAGTGTCGAATTTGTGCTAAAATTGAACAAGGCAGGGCGACCGACGGCTCTCATTCCCCACATTCCCTTCCCCTCTCTCTCTCTCTCTCTCTCTC
>NW_007579101.1:25647-34343 GCF_000690725.1 Stegastes partitus | reverse complement strand
GTGTGTGTGTGTAAACTCATACCTAAGTCATATAGTATATTATGTACAGTACGATGTTGTAGTTTGTCTGTTGAATCTTACATACAGTGTGAATACAGGGTGCAAACTGTGTCCCGAGGTGGGAGCCGTGTGTGTGTGTTGTGTGTGTGTGTTGTGTGTGTGTCTGCGTGCGTGTGTGCGAGTCTGTTGTATGTGTGTGTTTATGTGCATGGCTCAGTTCCAGATCTTAAGGAAGCTGTCCCAGGACCCGGTGCACACCGCCATGCCGTCATCCGTCACACCCAGACAGCTCACACGATTGTCATGGCCGGCCAGGACTCCTACAGGAGGGACGAGGGAAACAAAAGGCGGCTTGTTACTGTGAGATGTTTTGCGTGTTTTCTCTGCACACTGCTCTGAAACCTCCTTAAAATGACACAGAGCGCAGCGACCTAGTTTTTCCATTTTAACTTGCAGAACATGGGGGGCCATTTGACAGAACAAGACCTTTTTTTAATCAAAAAGGGCTTAAAGCATGAATTTATTGGTTCGGCTGGTATGTAGCTTTGGTTTCTCAAAAATGTGTCACATGTGAACTTAAAACTGTCAGTGATTAATGGGAATAAACAACTGAATATTAGTACTGCAAATATACAGCCATATTTTGTTTAAATATAATGTAGTTTGTAGGTATAATACAGTTCATGAAACAGAATTTATGCACCGAACATCAAAGATTGTTTTTCAAGTCTGGGTAGTGAACATATTAGAAAGTTTTTATAACTGCACTATTTTCAGAAACATAGATATGAACAATTAATTTGATATTGAAATCAAACATGTTCAAATTGTGCTCCTTTAAATTTAAATGTACTTTCTTAGAGCAAAATCTTGTAGCTGAAGCTCAGGTAAGAGTCGATGTTGTTGCCATTTTTTGCATTTAAAATAAACTATCTATAACCCTGAGATAGATGTTTAAATGGAGTGATGAACATAAAAAGGTATGAGGCCACAAAAAGAACAAAAGATTGATTCTTTTATTCATTTTTTTTTTTTTTATAGAGGCCCAGTATCTTAATTAAGGAGCTCCATAATGGAAATTCTCCTCACTTCAGCTTCAAGTTAAACCTTTTTTAACCTGCTGAACTCCAAAACCTGCTGGTTAGTTTCAAAGACATGTTGGCTTTAAAAAAGAAAAAAAAGTGACCCATTTATCAAAACCAGAAACTGTAAAAGATCAGATCTTCTATTCTCAGACAACCCTTGAGCAGCTCCTCTATGATGCGCTTTACAAAATTTCCCCTTGGGGAATTATAAAGTATTTCTATTCTATTCTGTTTTATCAGAAAAATGACCTAAATCTAACCTTAAAGTCATGATATTTCACCAAAATGACTTTATACTACATGCATCATTTAATAATTTGCCAAAAAATAGACCTTTTGCTTTAACCAGATTCTGCAAAAGACAAAAAATTTTTCAATCCTTGGCGTAACAGTAAAACCTAGGGTGACTCAGCTGTGACCAACAGTCAGATGATAAAAATTCAGTATTGGTACTACCTAAGGGGACTTTTTTGTAAAATAAATAATCAAAGAATTTTTTTTTTCTTTTTGTGAGGTTAATGGCATTTTAACATTTCTGAGTTCTCTCTGCTTCTATCCATGGTTGTGTTGTTTCCATATTATTTTGCATTGCAAATGGCTCCACTGTAAACAAAAATGCAACAGGAGCAAAAACACATCCACAAACTGCTTTGAGTTCAGAGCATTAACGCAACTCTTTTCTTTTTTCCTGTTCCACCCACCTGCTCTGTCTCCCTTCATGGCGTCCCAGATGTTGCAGTTAAAGTCATCGTAACCAGCCAGCAGCAAACGGCCGGAGCGGGAGAAAGCCACGGAGGTGATGCCACAGATGATGTTGTCATGGCAGTAGAGGCTGAGCTCCTGATCTGCACGCAGGTCGAACAGCCTGCAGGTGGCGTCGTCAGAGCCTGTGGCGAAGGCGCTGCCATTGGGAAAGAACTGAGAGGGAGGAGGAGCAGCACAGGAAGGCAGATAAGAAGCAGGAAGTGTGGATGACAGTTTAAACAACACAGAAACACAAAGATACTCTTCTTAGGAGAAGCTAAACAGATACAAGGACAAGTGAGTGATTCTGCTGAGGAGAGGAATTCACCCATTTCCTACGTGTCCTAATATTACAGAAAGCTCCTCAGCGTCTCTTCTCTTCTAAGAGATGATCGCTGTGTTTTAATAGAGCCTCTGTCCACCTGCCAGCCTGTGTGATGCATCAGTCAGCGGTCAGGATGTTCAGATATGGTGTTAATTGATAATCTTGTTAATCCTGTAGCGCGCTTCCAGTTTAAATCCCTCCCAAAGCTGTGGACAAGACAGCGTGTGACGTCACCAAGACAAATCCTGGAGCGGCTCTGTTGATAATGTATTAGAAGGGACACAGGAGGGGTGGGCTGCCACTTAAGGCTGCAGTTGGTTAATACCTGAGCCAGCTATTATGATGATGTTTCAGAAAATAACGCTGTAGCAGGTATGTCTATGCCTGACCTGTTAGTCCGTAGTGGGGGTCAAGTAAGCGCAACTTGATAGCATATGTCATTTGATTTCTAATGGAAGTTCTTTATATCCCAAACTAGCCCGACACATCGTCCCCACAGACTGAGTAGTACGACTGAACTCCGCGTCTAAAATCTGTGATGCTGGATTTCTTTTTTTTATAAAAAGAATAGTTTTCGGTCATCAGGTAACTGGTGCCCTGAGCTCACTCACACAGATGGCGTTGATGTCCGACTCGTGGCCCGTGAAGGTCTGCCGGCACATGCTGTCCCTGATGTCCCACAGTTTGACCGAAGCGTCGCAGGCTCCCGACACGAAGGTGCGGAGGTCAGGTGCCAGGGACAGACTCATGACATCGCCGGTGTGACCCGAGAAAACCGTGGTCTGCTGACTCGTCTCGATGTCCCACAGTGCACTGGGGGACAAAGAGCACAGAGTTCATCAGCATCGATCGGCTCGGTTTGGGGGAAACAGTGTTTGCGCTGCGCCGACATGTTTGGGTGTGTGGGACTCACCATGTGGTGTCTCCTGAACTCGTGATGATTTGATTGTCATCAATGAAACGGCAACACGACAGGTAACCTGAGAGGACGGAGAGTTGGGTCAGACTGAAGCGAACTGACACTTGCATATTAAATTAGAGTGGAACTAATGGCTTCTACTGGGATCCAAAATGTGGAAGAAATATCAAGTCTCTGTCTTGTTAATGCACTAAACCCCAAATTAGGGATGCACGATATATCACCGACCACATCGGTATCGACCGATATTAGTGTTTTTTCCCATATATCAGTATCGGTCTGATAAACAAATTTAGCAGATGTGAAAAATCGATGATTGTCTAACATTAGCGCATTTTGATATTTCTGCTATTTCACAGATGGTTTTACTTAAATGGGCCTGGACTTGAACTATATGTTAAAATATGTTTTACTTTTGTTACGTAATAGAGAAGACTATGTGGTCTAATTTGGTTTCTTCTTTTGAATAGTTTTCTCGTTCTCACAGTGCTTACTTATACTCATTTTTTGGTGTGAACAAAAATTTAATATAGACATCTGTAATATCGTGATATCAGAAATATCGCGATATCAGAAATATCACGACTAATATCGGATATCGGTATCGGCCAAAAATTGTAATATCGTGCATCACTACCCTAAATTTATGTCATTTGCATCCTTACAATAAAACTTTGCCCTTAAAGCCCTGTTTTAGACACAAATCTATCTTTTCAGGAGAGTATACATCAAGTAAATGTTTTTTTTGTTGTTTTTTATCCTTCTCAAGCTGCATTTGGGCCCAATAAAGTAGCATATAGCTGACTGCAGGTATAAGGTACTTGATGCTGCTCAGAAAGTTTATTTCTGTCTGGTTTCTGGTTCTGACTTCTTCTGACCAACAGCAACATCAATCAGCTTCACTAAATAGTGCAGGAGACATGTGCCATCTCCAAAGAAAACTACATTCTTCTTGCATCGGCGGAGTCTTGATATTAAGTGTGTGGCTCCGTTGGGTGTTCTTTGGTAGATTATAAAAACAGTTTATTCCAATTAAAGTGTCTCGACTAAACAGATAGCGACAAAGCTGTAGTACCAAACACAAGATCTGCTAATTCTTGTCATGACACTAAAACAAAAGGAGAAATTGTGCTAAATCTAACAGCAGCTACGGCGTCACAAATCGGGAGTCTCGCACACAGAAGTTGATGTCTCAGCTCATTAAGACTGTGTTACCCTGCGATTAATTAACCACGTAAATGAAATCTTCATTGTTTGGAGATTTGGGAGCGGAGCTTCCCCATGAGGCGGGCGACTGCCACGCGCTCGCCTGAAATATCTCGTCAGTTTGATTCAGAGTTGAAATAGAAAAAAAAAAAATCAGAGGCGGTCGAGAGCGTGACGTTCCCTCACCTGTATGGCCAGGTAGTTCCCTGCTGACCCTGACGTTGCCTTCGCGCGTCTTCAAGCAGTAGATGGAGCAGATGTTGTCGAGGCCTCCGCAGGCCACGTAGTTCCCAGAGGGAGCGTACGCACAGGTCATTACCCAGGAGGAGCGCAGGGGGATGGCGTGTATCTAAGAAAGGAAAGGCAATCGGAGGCAGCAGAATGAACCCAAGTGCAAACTTCTAAGAAGAGAATAAAATGGGTCAGTTTTCACGCTGAAAATCATGCAAAGATTTTTACCTTGTTAGTGGTGTAGCTGTCCCAGACGATCAGTTTTCCATCTTGAGAGGCACTAACCAGAAGCCTGCAGGGACAAAAAAAAAAAGAAGAAAAGTTTGGTTTTTCATTTACAACACATGTTTATGTGCAACATATCTGAGCAGCCCTAGAGGTTTTTTTTTTTGCTGTTCAAGTCATTAGCTCTGCACCCAAAGCTCCTTTCAACACCATGTGCCCCAAACCTGTGTGGGATCACATGATTTTGCTCAGCGAAAACTCTGAGATGACACGAAATCATGAGGTCTGGGTGGAAATTAGTTGTTTGAGTAGCATACACCAGTGACTGAGCCTGGCAGCTTTTCATAAGGGGCTGACACCATTACTAACACTGGGGTTAATGCAGAAATCATATCTCATCATCTTTTTTCTCTGCAGGGCAAATCTCTGTAAGTGAAATAGTGGTTTGGGTTTTTTTTTTTTTGGTCACTTACTTCTATAATTTGCTTATGTAGAAATGATTGCCATGTAAAAGTACATCATGAGGACTCATATAAGCTTTTTATGTAAGCCTTAATTGACGTAAGAAAAATGTAGAACAGCTATTCCAAGTTTTGAACTGTTGATGTTGCATTAGGGTTAGAATGCAGCTCCAGGTCTATGAGTATGTGCACAAGCGTCTAGTTGGCTTCACTGATTGCGTTTACTGGATGCGAGGGATGGCCACACCTCTTGGCTCCACTCCTCCATCTCACCCACATATGTGCATCTTATTTTGCTAGATTTGATTCAGTTGGCAGGACAGGAGACGCTGCAGTTCAGATCTTGAAATCAGTAAACAGAGCTCAGATTCTACAGCTACACTAGAGGTTCACCATCTTAGTTTAGCGTGTTAGCATGCTAGCATTTGCAAATTGGCAGCGATGGTAGTGCAAAATGAAGGTGATCACAAAAATGATCGCAGTTCATCTCAAGAGGGATCGTCTGCCCCAAATCCATCCAAGAGCTGTACTGGTATTTAAAGAGTACAGTCTGTTTTTATAGGATAGTAATAAGGAATGATTTCACATGTGATTTCCAATATAAAAAAAAACTGTAATGCATCACTGGTTTAGGGACATTTGGTAACATGTCTCCGTCCACCATCCCACCTGAAGCTTTACATGTAGAGACAAACCACTCGGCTGATTGCTTCCAAGTGTTTGTTTTCTCCTGACTGTAATGATGGTAGTGAGTAAAAGTCAACCATCAAGATGAGAAAGTACAGACTCACCTTGAGTCCGAGCCCCAGTGCATGGCGTAGATCTTGGCGAGGTGGCCGCGGAGGGTGCGTCTTGTCCGCATCTGAATCCTCCCCACAGGATCCAGACCAGCGGTTATCTGAGTCAGAGGATCAGAGAAAGTAGGTTTAGTTCATTTCAGCCTATTTTGTTGATAAGTTGGGGGGTGATGGAAGAGTCAACGGGAAAAAGGAACAATACGGCAGCTAGGAGACGCTGAAGACAGTGAATAACACAGGAAGAGATAATATGTCATGGTAATAGAAACTAATGTGTATACAAACTCATTTTGAAATGATTTGTACTACCTGTGGGTGAACATAAGGACGATCTTTTCCTAATTTTTGGAGCTTTAAGTTCAAGCTATGTAGAGAGCAACATGGCTGGATTTTTGTCACATAGTGTAAGATTTGGTGAAAATGATTTAAAGCAGTTGTTTTGGCTTTTCAGTATGAATCAAAAAGCTATTTGACTTAAAAAATGTCAAACTCCTTCAATGACATCATTCCATGTTACCATACTGATACACAATGTTAAACCTCAAATGATTATTATTCTTTTTCTTGTCACATTCATGGGACTTACCTGTGTCAGGGTTGAGTCTCCACATGCTTTCCTGGCATCCTGATGGACACGAAATCACATGTAGAGAAAATAAGACTCGACCCAGCAGGTAAAACATGTCAGTATTACAATGCCAAAGATGAAAATACAAACTACAAAAAGCACCGGACTCACTCTTATCTGGTTCCTAAGCTGCTCGGCCTCCTGACGAAGCTGCTCCAGCTCACTCATTTTGAATCCGTCCGAGCTGTCACCTGCAAAAGTTGGTCGAGGCACACATTTAAATATCAGCCGCTGATTTACATAAAAACATCATCTCAAATTTAATAAAATGACTGCCAGCGTGGATTAGCATAGGTTCATGCTCTCATAATCCCATAATCCAAGGGTCCACTTTCATCAAAAACGAATCAATTAGGCAAAATAATTTACTTAAAACACTGTTTGCCCCTGATTTGGGGAAATAAATATTAAAACCAGAGGACACATTTTAATCTCTACTGAACACACGGTGAGAAAAAAAAAAAAAAAAAAGAAACTTGTAATCCATTTATGGCTGTGCAACCAAACCTGGTTTAACTGAGGAGAATAATCTGTAACGACTGAGCTGCCACTCTGAGCGAACGCTGCCTTCAAACGCTGAGCAGGTCAGTCAGAGTTAAAGCTGGACATCCTTCATCCTTCATCTGAGCCACTGGGCTTTTAATTAGCAAGAATAGAAGGAGTTCCTCCAAAATTAGACGTCTACAGGGTGCGGATGCATCGGCCCTGGGGTACCTGGGGGTCACGCTCACTGTACGTCACGTCACCGCATTCAGCAGGAAGCAGTATTTCCTGCTCCTGACAGCAGCACAGTTACACATTCAAACAGTCTCCAGGACAGGCAGCCCCGTATTTGCATTCGTGAAGCAATTCAAATTCATGATAACGCTCCACGGCAAACATGCAATACAGTACCACGCTGCAAAGGGAGAGCAATTAGCTACAGTAGACCACTGTTCCCTGGAGGGACCTGCGACCAGATGGATCACACAGCACTAATGGAAGCCAAAAGGGGTGCATCATGGGTCTCAGTCTCCTGGCACAGCTGCTCATTTAGCCAATGAGGAGAAGAAAAGCTGAGGGTGGAGGTGGAGGGGGGGACAGAGAGAGAAGGAGGGAGGGAGGGTTGGAGCATCAGAAATCAGGCCTGGATGGGTCCAACCAGATGCTCGGATGCATGCTTCTTTTTTTTTTTTTTTTTTTGGCCTCTGGAGCATCAACTGGAGGATTTGTCATGTCAGGGAGTAGGAGAGGAGTGAAAGATATGAAACAGACTCCACCTAGCAGCAGACTAGAAGCAGAATAAGCAGCATTTTTGGTGCTTTAACAGCCTCTCAGAGCATGTTTTATAACACAAGGAGACACAGTGACTGGCCCCACCCCTTTGGATGCACATCTGATGTGTAACTACACCAACATGGCATGGCTACATCTGCAAGCTGGAGGATAGAGAGAGAGAGCAGAGCCTCCACAGCGGCGCATGTTTCACGCAGTAAAATGTGGATGTGTGCATGCAAGGCCTGTGGGAGCAGAGAAGCATGCAGCAGCAGCAAAGACGGAGCAGGTAGAAAAGCTCTTCACAGGTTTTTTTTTTTTTTACTCCACTGTGTGCCGCATTTACAGGCTGAAATCAGAAGGAGGAGGAGGAGGAGGAAGGGGGGCTCTCTCTCGATTGCAAGCATATTGATCAGCACACATGAAGGCCTCCACCACATCTCGTTCAGAGCTGCTAAAATGCGGATGTAGCTACATTTCATTTGGTGAAAAATGATGCCATGAATACGCACATCATCACCCAGCCATCTTACACTGAGCCACGGCTGCTGTCAGTGTTGGATAATGGGTGGCTACCTGTTAATTCTCCCGATGATTTGCTGCCCGTCCAAAAAAAAAAACACACACAAAAAAAAATATTAAAATAAAAAAAATCTAAAATGAAACCAACGTCGCCAAAATTCCCGATTAGGATCTCACTGTGTGTCTTTTCCACTCATGAAAAAAAAAAGAAAGGATCCACAGATGAGGCTCAGTCCTTCAGTAAACAGGCAAACGGAGGAGGAGGAGGGCTCCACACATTTCCATTTCTCTGCTTTTCC
>NW_007579101.1:0-25577 GCF_000690725.1 Stegastes partitus | reverse complement strand
TTTTTTTTTTTTTGCTTTTACGCACGACAAGTTAACACAATCATCTTCGTCCGACGCTGCGTAAACAACAAACACATTTGGCCCCGGCTCGGTCCCCGGCCCGCATCAAGGATCGTCCATTAAACACTATTCAGCCCGTTTTACTCCGAGTCTTCGTGACGTGATCCTCGTTTCCTTCCTCTCTGTGGTCTCCTCCTCCTCCTCCTCCTCCTCCCTCCGCCGACACTTCATCAGGACAGCCGCCTCCGACCCAGAGAGCGGCTACTGAGGGGAATCTGCAAAGTGCATCATGTGGAGGAGAAGAAGAAGAAGAAGATCAGAAATGAAGAAGCTGCGCTGTAAAGAAATGGAGGCTCTGCTTTGTGGGCTTTTCTTGTTGCGCGGCGAGAGGCGGCCCTGCCGGCCAGGATCCACACGGTTCCTGTTTCTTTCTCTTGAACACCGTCGTTCAGAAACACGCGGTCAGAGTTTGCGGGCTCCTAAAATCCAGGCGTGTTTGAACCACACCCATCTTTACTAGTGACCCCTCTGTGCAGATCTAAACATCCCCTCATGTGGACAGAGTCTGTTCAGAGACTCTGTGGATGGAGTTAACAGATCACTTTGGTTGATGAGGCCCAAACTTCCAGGGAAAGTCATAAGTCCCCTCCTGATCATTAGATAGAGTTTTTATTTTAGTTCTGTTTTGGATGATAGTGACCTGGATCATCTTTGAAATGACACTGAAAACAAATACTGCTGTAAGGAAACCAAAAGAAGCGGTTTTGAGCTATTTCCATGCAACATATTTGCCAATATGAACTCCCAGCAAACAGTAACATTCAGGGAATCTTTAGGGAACATTCCTTCAAGATTAGTTTGCTTGTTCAAACAGTAATCTTCAGGGAACCTAAAGGTCACTGTCAACTGGATTATTAGCCTCTATGTTAGGGAACATTTTGGTAACATTTAAGGAATGTTCTCTAAAGTTTTGCAAACAATCAGCTTCAGGGAATCTTTAGGGAACATTCCTTCAAGATTAGCTTACTGGTTTAAACAGTAATATTCAGGGAACCTTTAGGGAATATTCCCTGAAGGTTCTCTAAAGGTTACTGTCAACTGGATTACTAGCCTCTATGTTAGAGAACATTTTGGCAACATTCAGGGAATGTTCTCTGAAGGTATGGCAAACTGCAACTTTCAGAGAACATTCACTAAAAGTTTGGCAAACAGTAACTTTTAGGAAACCACCAGAGAATGTTACCTGGAGGTTACTGTCTACTGGATTATAAACATTTATATACATCTTTTATAAATCCAAAATAATTTCTGTATGTGTTAATTAATGTTTATGTTGTAGGTAAAGTCAGATTTTGAAAATAAACATAATCTTATCCATAAGTATAAGTAACAACAGGTTTGTATTCATCAAAATAACTTAACTTGTGAGATAACTTTCCTCTGAGGGGTTCTTTCCCTGTTTGCCTTCTATATTTTGAATGATATATGTGTGTGTGTGTGTGTGTGTGTGTGTGTGTGTGTGTGTGTGTATGTATATATATATATGTAGGGAAAATAATAGAAAATAGTTCTCGAATTTCCACAACTCCACTATTTGTCATCTAAGAAGTCATCTCAGACAGGGTGATACAGCAGACCATCTGCCACATGACGCTCTGGATGGACGTATCCAACAACATGATCCTGTCTTACAAAATGTCCACTGATGTTATCAAACCCTTCAGGAAGAGTGGGGGGCAATGTTAAAGCAGCATGGACAACCTGATTAACTGTGTGCATCACAGATGTGTCACTCATTACTGACTTGTGATTTCTGCTCTATGACTTCACTCTCCATCTGTCCATCATCAGTTCCTCTATAGTGGTTGTTTCATGACGTCCATTCTGTTGTGAAGATGCCATGTGTTGGAACAACAAATACTTATTATAAATATTCCTATGTAAAAAAGAATGGACTGAATTTAGTCAAATGCTGCATTTCTGTCTTTGTTCGTTACAGTTTAAAGTCCTCCTCTGCTATGGTTTTTTTCTGTTGTAACTTCTGTTGCATATGGTCTGTGGTTGGATGTTTGACCTTTGCTGTGCAGGGTGATGTATGTGCAGAGTTTTACATTTAGTGCTTTCACATTTGTCTTCTGAAGAAGGGAACATCTCTCTACAGTGTGGTTACCTGACATCTGAGTTCATATAGGCACAAACATGGTTTTGTGGCATCACGAAGCCTTATAGTAAAGTTAACAGAAATCATTTTTGAATATTTAAGCTCATAAACAAATGTTGAAATTGTCATATTAAAAAAAAACAATGCACAAAATTCCACAGATGTAAAGTATACTTACACTGCATTAATCCACATTTTTGATCAGTGATCAGTGTAATGGTTTACCAGCCCAGCAGGGATTATGGAACAAAAATAATCCAAAAAAAACAGAGACATATTATACAGTAGATCCTGTGTGCATGTGTAGTTGGAGAACAGAGCCTCGTAAACCATTTTTGATTAGATTGTGAGGAGCTGTTGGTGCAGCACTACCGTCTCCCGGAGCAGATGCTGCATGACATTTTACAGTCAGTAGATGCATTGTGGTCAGATGCACAACATCATGCAATCCAATGAGGCTCTGTTCAGGCCCAAACTGAATACTTGACGTACACATCCACACACATGCACATACATATGTACTGCTATATGCAAATACACTGCCATGCACATATGAGTATGCAAGTATGTGCAAGTGAAGTCTTTAATTTTGGCCTAAACAGCTTCTCATGCAATCCCCATAGTAATCCTCTTGTTTCCTTTTTTAGTATTGGTTTGCGTTCCTGGAGCAGAATGATGTACAGTTAAGCCCAACATTATTAATACCCCTGCCAGATTTTTGATTTGTGGTATAGAGGCTTGCATTAACTCAAAAAAATGTGCAATACTTTAAAAAGGCATGAACACATGACATTTGGAGTAAAATGTTAAGGGGAAAAAAAGGAAAAATGGGCAGATTTAACATTTTATTTTTGTTTGTTTTTGTCAGAAATTCACCATCAATCAAAATGTGGCATTGTAATGAATCATTTGGGGATTAGCTGTATGTTTATATGGCATACACTGGATTTTTTAAAGCTATTTTAATTGTCCTTCTTCCTTTTCCATTATTTTAATGAAAACCTTACTTGACTTGTAGCCCTGCCACATAGTGATCCACTCAGTCTGCATAGACGTCATCTCTGCCACATAGTGACCCCTGGTGGGGAGGAGTGTTACTGCACTTCATGGATATAGTTCAACTTTACATCCGCCCCTAACCATATGTGCATACATTCAGGAGTTTATCTCAGTGTGTAGAATGTGTTATCATCATACTGGTGCCCACATGTTTGTGTAGATCTCTATTGAGGTCACGTTTGGTCGCTCTGCACATTGGGGGCGGGCTTGTGTTTTTTTTTTTTTTTTTTGACAGGCACTACCTTTGCTCATCTTTGTAATGTTTTCGCCCTCCCCTTCTCGCAGTCACATGGCCTGCCTCTGCTCTCCCGTGACACTTTTGAACAAATAACAGGGTGAACGAGGCGTGCCATGGCTCTGGTGTTGTCATTGGTAGCGGCACATCTCTCACAGCATCCGACTGTCCGACTGGCAGCTCGGCCCCGTCGTCCAGCGGCCCGCCGCGCTCACGTCTGACCGTCCGCCGCTCATCCGGCCCGGGACGCCTCCTGGGGAGACACGCACCCACACAGCCGGACCCGCAGAAACACGAGTTTTAAAGCAGGAAGTGAAAGGAGGTGGGAAAGGAGGCTCGGCGAGGTAAGACTGGGTGCGTCTCGGTGGAAACATCCTGCAGAAGCACTTTGCATCTTTGTTTTATTACAACTTCCTGTCACCATGTAAACAGACATTTACGCAATAATACAGCCGCACGTGTGTTCAGTTTTTTTTTTTGCTCACATCGACCCCAAAAAGACGCAAAGTTTGGTGCAGCGGTTACTCCACCCTCCTGCAACGTAAACGTGACGGAAACGGTGATTTATTTTGGTAACAGGCGGGTTTCCAAAGTAGGGTTCGGGGACCCTTAAGGGGCCTGATTGCGTGCGTCACTATCAGCATCCTGCAGATGATGACCGGTGCTGCCACTTTAGGCATCAGCAGCACAGGAACTAGAGGTTTGACAGGACATTTATTCTCATTGAACTTCCCTGTTTGCAAGTCTTCTCATCACTATGGGGTGGAGAGTTTGTCCCACATGTTATTTCTCAAGACTTAATCATTGTGCAACTCTGTAAAACAGCCCACAGCTCTCATGCTTTTAAAAGTGTGAACCGGCTGCAGATAGAAATGCTTTTATCTCACTAAACATCTTGTGTAAGGCTGTTAAATAGCTAATCTGTTGATTAGTTTACTGGATTCTTAATCAAAAGGTTAATTAAAATGCCCATTGTTAATTTTCTCAAACTCAAATTGCTTGTAATAAATCGATTGATAGTAAACAAATAAATTTTAAAGCAAAACAGTAACATTTTCTTCTTCTTCCAGCTTTTTGAACAGGAAATATTTCTGGTTTCTTTCCTCCTCTATGACAGTAAACCAAACATCTTTAGGACAAAACAAGACATTTGAGGACATTATCTTGTCCTTTGAGAGACTTTAACATGTTTCAACATTTTCTTATATTTTATAGAACGAACAACAAATTTATTATCCGAGAAAATAGTTGATGCTAGTTCCAGCCCTGCTCTCCTATGAGACAAAGAAAAGCAGCAAATCCTCGCATCCGGCCTGCTGGATCCTTCACCTTTTTACTCCACACAGATGTCAGTTAACTAAATGATTAATCGACAAACTGTTTCAGTGCTGTCTGTTTGAACAGAGTCATAATCTTAAGTGGAACAGTTACTGGGTGTGATCCCCAAAGTGAATCCGTGTCTCCTACATGTTCGTTCATGCTTTGTTGTGGAGACCTTTTGTCCCACTTTCCCATCATGTGACTCCCTCACAGCCGCTGACCTACAGGAGAGAGATTCAGCGATTAAAAACCGTCTCCTTGAGGAAGAATTGCGAAGGTGAACGCCGAGAGTAAGAGAACAGCCGAGGCCACCTGAGAGCAGGGAGGCACGCTGCTCGGCTGAGATGTCGCTCTTTTGGTTCACATGTAAAAACAGACAAGCAGCTGTGAATCAGCTGACTGCAAATACCAACCTCAAGTGTGAGCAGGAGCCTTCATGAAGGAGGGGAAGTTAAAAACTTGACTTACAGGTTCAGTGTTTGATCTACTGCTGTCTTTTGTAGTAAAAGAAACAAAAAAAGTATTTTAAAAGAAGTGGGGCAGTAAAAAAAAAAAGTGCCTGATAGGGAAAAATCTTTCATCTCCACGTTGCCCTTTGATTTGAATGTTCTCAGCTTCTAAAGAGCCACTGTTTTTCTGAGTCTTGAAGGCGGCAGGACATGTGCTGCTGCGCACATGACAATCTTCATTCTTAGGAAGTGCTGGGGAGGATGATAACGAAGGGATGAGGGAACAGACTGTCTCTGTGTATCATTAAAAGAGCAGGGAAGGTTTCACACAAACAGATTGCACGTAAGGCATGCCACACATTTCACCTTGCAGGCTTTCTTTTAAATCACAATGTCTGTTGGGGAAAAGGAGAATTTAGTTTGAGACATTGAATTAAAGATAGAAGATGCCCAAATTCAAACCTTGCTTCTCTGCAGCAGATTAAATATTGTAGTATCTCCGTTAAACCTGCTCTTATTCATTTCGTTTCACAGGCTAACCTTCTCACCAGCCATGTCCAACGAGCGGACCCCTCTGATCACGTCGGGGGTGTGTGGTCTGGCTGTGACCGCGGTAGCATGCGGTGCACCGTCAGACCCCACCCCCGAGTCCAACTCCGAGACACCGAGCCCAGGCCCCCGAAAACTCAACACCTTTTTTGGGGTGATGGTGCCGACCGTCCTGTCCATGTTCAGCATTGTTTTGTTCCTGAGAACAGGTGAGCGATGCAAATGGATCAGAGGAATAGGAGCCGCCCTGGGCTGTGAGCCTCATGTGGAGTACAACTGAGTCATTGTGCTGCAGTGACTAACAGTAGTGTGATCTCCTTCTGCAGGGTTTGTGGTCGGTCACGCTGGGCTGCTGCAGGGTCTCTTAATGGTGGTTGTAGCTTACACCATCATATCGCTTACAATACTGTCCATCTGCGCCATTTCCACCAACGGTGCGATCCAGGGCGGTGGAGCCTACTGTATCCTTCCACGTCAAACTGATTTGTAACGTTTCTTCTTCAAGTGTTTGCTTGATCTTTTCCCACAGTTTCAGTTGAACCATCAGCCTTAATGAAAACTGCCCAGACATGATCAGCAGGTCTTTGGGGCCTGAGTTTGGAGGAAGCATCGGTTTGATGTTCTTCCTGGCCAAAGTGTTTGCATGTGGAGAGTATGTTCTGGGTCTCGTGGAGGCCATACTTGATGTATTTGGTGCAGATCCTGGTAGGTTTTTGCTCATGTTTTGCTTCTATCACCTGTTTTTACAGCTAAATAATCCACTTGATTTATAACACATGCCCTTCGTCCTCTGTTTCAGAGTCCTCTGTGTCCGAGGGGGTGCGGGTGCTTCCTCAGGGTTACTGGTACACAGTGCTCTACTCCTCAGTCGTCCTCCTGCTGTGTCTGCTCGTGTGTCTGGTCGGCGCCCACATCTACTCCCGCACCGCCTTCGTCATCCTGCTGGTGGTCACCGTGTCGCTGCTGTCCGTCTTCATCAGCTCTGTGGCAGTCAAACCTCTCGACTTTGTCATCACCCGCAAGGGATCTGGCAACGTGACCCTCCGCTACAACGCCAGCTACACTGGTTTCAACGCCACCACGCTGAGGAACAACCTGTACTGTGAGTACCGATGGGGCACGAGGGGGATGTCGACCAGGATATGAAAGTGTATGCGTGAGTAAAGCGTGACATGTATATATTAGGAGCATCTATTAAAGGTCTCGCTGTTGTTCCTCTTTTCTCTCTCCAGCTGCCTACTCTTTGGACTACAGCACCAACTCCGTCATGTCTTTCGCCACCGTGTTTGCCGTCATGTTCACCAGCTGCACTGGGATCATGGCCGGAGCCAACATGTCAGGTTAAAGCTTGTTGTCATAATATTACACAAATAAAGACACTGCAGCGAAGGGTATTTTTTTTGCCAGTGGTAGTCTATTTAAGCATTTTTACTTCGAAGGTCTTGCCCTTTTTCATTCATTCATTCATTCATTTATTCAATCTTTATGTACATCCTGAGATATTATTGAGATCATACCCTCATTTTAAACGATGTAGAACACAGTTAAAAACAATGAAAATGCAGTTAAATAAAGTTCCTTATAGGAGCCATTGACAACAGTTTGAAACAGTTGCATCTCATAACTGGGTAGTTTATAATCAGGGCTTTAAATCCAAAGTGTGTTAAGTTTTATATGTGTTGTAAAGTATTCTGTCTGGAAAAACAAACACTAAAAGTAGTTTTTCCCACTTTGCTGTTTGCACACAAGACTTAGAGCAGCAGTCAAATGATGATTGTGAGGCCAATTTAATGAGGAAATAATATATGATAAGAAGCTGCATTTACAGCTTTATAAATAAACAGAAACCACATCTTCCTCTTAGAGATGCCCCTCTAACCCTTTCATAAAAAAATACAGCGATGACTAGAATAACTGTCACCAGCCATAAATCTTTACTGGAACGTTTCTAAAGCCCTTTCCAGACGTGGGAGTAACATTACTGGCTTCATCAATCTGTTGAAGTGACGGTTCTGTCAGACATAGGCCACTTTGACATGAATGTTTCTGTCTGCTTCATTCAGACAAACCCAGTGATGGAGACAGACATGGTCCACATGTGCTGCAAAATGTTTCATACATTCAGAGGATAGACTGCTACAGACAGCAAACTAAACTACATTTACTCCACTACATTATCTGAGAGCTTTAGTTCGTACGTATTGCAGGGTTAGATTTCATATACAAAACATTCACAGCAGAGCATGTACTTCTAATTTAGTACATTATGTACATTTTGCTGATGATGCTTGCATCTCTTTATTTTGGTAAGATTTCAAAAGCAAGACTTTGACTTGCAATGGGTATTTTTTTCCTTTATAGCATTTGTACTTTTTAATAGTGTGTCTACCAGAGGAGTCAGAAGACAAAAGATGCTGTCATATCACATATCTTAATAGCGCATACAGACATGTACGTACTGTACATCTAAGCACCCTGATGTTTGTTTTATCATGTCCACACGTCTGAAGGAGACCTGAAGACCCCGAGTGTTTCCATCCCTAAAGGCACCATCGTAGCCGTCTTGTACACCTTCATAGTCTACGTCCTCCTCTTCCTTTTGGCCAGCGCCACCTGTGACAGGTCTGATTTTATTTGTATTTCTGATAATGATATTTAAAGAAAGATCAATATCCAAATAAGCAGCTTGAGTTAAAACAGCCATTTGTTTCTTTTTCTGCAGGACACTGTTGATTCAGGATTACGGATTCTTACAGCGAATCAACATTTGGCCTCCGTTCGTCACTGTCGGGATATACTGCGCCTCCCTGTCGGCTGCCATGTGCGCCATGATCGGAGCTTCCCGCATCCTCCATGCTCTTGCTCTGGACCAACTCTTTGGTAGGGTTTGAGATTTTTACTGTGCATTATTTGTGTATTGAGGATAAGCAACTGAGACTTTCGTTTTTCTCACAGGTTTGCCGTTAGCCCCCGCTGCCGTCACATCGAGCTCAGGGAACCCGTGGGTGGCAGTGCTGTACACCTGGGGCCTGGCACAGGTGTGTTCCTGTGGTGTGCGGTTGTGTATTTTTAGAATTAGAACTGGTTTCCTAATCTGGGGTTTGTGGCGTGTTTGTGTTTCAGTGTGTGGTGTTTGCAGGGCAGCTCAATGCTGTAGCAGGTCTGGTGACTGTGTTCTACTTGCTTGCCTACGCTGCCGTTGACTTGGCCTGTTTGGCTCTTGAGTGGGCGTCAGCACCAAATTTCAGGTAATAAATGAGCAAACACTACTGAATGCATAGTTTGGTTTATTTGAAGCAGGCTTGTATGATGTTCTTAACAGTCAGCGTGTTAACTATTAGAGCCATCAGACTGCTGATAGTAATTTTACCTCAAAGCACACTGGTCTTCTTCTGCTTTGATTGGTCAGTTTGTGTTATCGGATGACTTTTTAACACAGTAGTTTGGATGTGAACTAACATTTTACAGCACCAGAGTCACACAGCTGTACACCAGCAACTTCTGTTTTCTGTGATATAAAATTTGTGTTTTCGTCAATGGAGTCTGGTGGCTTTGAAGCGGGTGATGTAACTGAATCCCATCCCTGTCAGAAAAGGTTGTCTGACAGCAAGGTAAAGCTGTGAAAATACTCTAAATATAGCATACGCCTAAATTCTTAATTTTTATTTTTAGCTGTGCCTTTTTTTTAGGTGGGTAAATGCATTTTGCTGCTCATCCTGTCAACAGCAGTTCAGTTTGTCACTTAGCTTCTGTACAGCTGTCTGCTTCTCCAAACCTGGGCCACACAGGCCACCATCGACCGGACTTAATACACCGACTGTCGATAAATACCTCATACAGCCCCACTTCAAACAAACTGAGTTATCCTCTAAAAGGAAAAGTAAGAAATATGTGTGGTTTTTACTGACCTGTTATTGATGAACAGTGTTCAAGCAAAAGTGCAAAATGTTTGATAGTTTCTGCTGCTCAAATCTGAAAATATGTTGTTTTACTACATTTTGCGAAATTCTAAGTCGCTTATTTGATTATTTGACTGTTGCTTTGACAAAACAAGATATTTGAAGTTTTTTCTTCAGATTTCTGACATTGTATAGACCAGATTGTGTTCAGAGAATGATCAGCAGCTTAATCAGAAATGAAAAATGTTTTTAGCTGCGGGCCTGTAAATGTCACAGTTGAAATACTGCCTGACAATGGGATGTTCTAGGTCTCCAAGACAATAAGAATTAAAAACACTATTGTGATCTTGGTGTTTTGAAACAGGATGCAACAAACAAGCTGTGGATCCGACTGACTGCACTGCGTCCACTCAAGCGGTAGTAGCTTGTCGATTACAGTGTAGACGCACCCAGCTTTAGGGAAATGTGACCCTTGACCTCTGTAGCGGTCACCAATGCATGTATTGACCCCAAAATAAAATCATTCCAAGAAGCGACCATACTGAGGTCATATATGAAGTTTCAGGTTCAAACTCCTCTCCTGTAAAGTGCTAGACTGTTAACAGACAAAAAAACACGCACACAAAAAAACAAACACATGTTAACTGAGGTAACAAATCAAGTGAGTGGGAGGGTCATTTTTAACAGACCTTCTTTTACTACTGGAGAAGTCGCCCCCTGCTGGTTATTTAAAGCAATTCCGATCTTGAGGCTACTTCCATCTTTTATCTATGGATGTAGCTGGAGCCTGTCTTTTTATGATGAGTACAAACGTGGTGCACATCACAGTACACAACATCCTCTAGAGATGCTTGGGTATATTACTATCACATATATGAGGCAGTGAAAATAGCATTTATAGCCTCTCTGCGCTTCTGTTTTTCATGTGTCCGGCGGCCTCATTTCTTCGTCTCTGTGTGTTTGACAGACCGACCTTCCAGCTCTTCTCCTGGCACACCTGCCTGCTGGGGATCCTAAGCTGCCTGGTCATGATGTTCGTCATTAACCCCGTGTACTCCTCAGGCAGCATCGTCCTCCTGCTACTGCTGCTGCTTTTCCTGCACTACAGATCGCCCACCAGCAGCTGGGGCTACATTAGCCAGGCTCTCATTTTCCATCAGGTATCTGGACACGGCAGACACACACGTTGACAGCATCCAAGAATTTGTCGACAACGCTGTTTTTTCCCTGTGGTTTAGGTGCGCAAGTATCTGTTGATGCTGGACGTGAGGAAAGACCATGTGAAGTTCTGGAGGCCGCAGGTGCTGCTAATGGTGGCCAACCCTCGCTCCTCCTGTCAGCTCATCCTGTTTGTCAACCAGCTGAAGAAGGGAGGACTGTTCGTGTTGGGTCACGTGCAGCTGGGAGATCTGGGTAATGAATGCTCAGTGGGTGGTCTGTTGTGGCCATCTGCAGCCAACAGTATTAAATTAGTCTTATCTCTGAATCATTTTCCTTTGTGGTTTCACCCATCGCTGAACCCTTCTTCTGTTTTATTCAAAATAGCAAGCTTGAGTTCCTGCCTTCTTCTACTGCAGACAACATGAAATCAGTGTCATGCTGTGGTTCCTTTTTGATTTGTGCAAATTTGAGATCAGATTTGGACGAGAAAGTGGGGATCAGGGGAACATTTACTGTTTGGTATAACTGATAATATTCTTTTACTAGTATATACTGTAGGTTTAGTGGGCAGATTAAACTCACCTTTTGTCTCTGTCACATGCCTGGAAGCTTATGACTAAAGTCATGTGTTACGTGATCTCTTGTATCATTCGGGTCTGACACATGAATTACAAAATAATGAAACAAGTTCATTATTATAACATTCATAAAGAATATCGCATGAATTACAAAATAATGAAACAAGTTCATTATTATAACATTCATAAAGAATATCGCATGAATTACAAAATAATGAAACAAGTTCATTATTATAACATTCATAAAGAATATCGCATGAATTACAAAATAATGAAGCAGGTTGCACATGACTGAGGTTATATAACAGCTCTGGCTGACCTACCTGAGGTGACGGTACCATCATGAGGAGTTCCCCTGTGTGCTTTCACTTTCCTTCTGCCGGCGCTTCTGCATTATTAATCAGAGGTTTTCTGTGTACCGGTGTAGCCTCACATATGTCAACCAGCCGTCCTGTCTTAGTGTTTATTTGACTGAAAGGCACACGTCCTTTTCAGACTGTAAGTAAAAATAAAAAAATACTATATATATATTTTTTTTAGTGATGCACCTTAAGGACTACAAAGCAACTTGTGCATATATTCTTTCATTAATGTTTGTCAATCTGCCCCCTGGTGGCCGTAGGATACATTGCAATGCATGTAAAGTGTGAAACTGGGGGATTTCCTAAAAAGTAATTACATGTACCGTTACTGTTTCACTTACTGTTCCTGAGTGCAGTTTTTAGATACTCGAATGCATCTAAGTAAAAAAAAAAACAAAAACAAAAAACAAACAAATGAACTAAAAACAAGAACAGGTGGAAATAAAATAGGATCAAATTAAAACCTGAATTGCCCAAAGGTTCAAATTGAGTCAAGCTTCTTCAGATCTTTCACTTGTAACTTAATATTTTTGAATGGCAGTATTTACGTTAATAAAGGACTTAAGTATTTCTTTCACCACTATTTACTTGCGGTTCTGTTTATCAGTGACATTGCATTTATGAATATCTATTTTATTTGTTTCTATCTATGCAGTAAATTAATTTCTGCCTTCTGTGTTGCAGACTCCCTGCCATCAGACCCAGTCCAGCAGCAGTACAACTTCTGGCTGAGCCTAGTTGATAAACTGGGGGTGAAGGCCTTTGTAGACCTGACGCTCTCCCCCTCAGTCAGACAGGGAACTCAGCATCTGCTGCGCATCACAGGGCTGGGTAAGCTCCCTTCACTACGCTGTACTCACATTCAGTGCAGGTTATGACATGACTTTATCTGTACTTGGAGAATCTTGTACATTTTCTGTGTCTCTCTACAAGGTGGCATGAAGCCCAACACACTGATTTTGGGCTTCTACGACAGCTGCACTCCTGAGGACTTCTTCCTACAAGACACTGCCTTCTGTGACGCCTCAGTGGGACGAGGCAGCGAGGGTGACTATAACTTTGGGGTTGACCTGCCTTCATTGCAGGCCCACTTCCCTCCTGTGCGACATGTGGAGAGTCCACGCTGGCTCTCGCCAGAGGAGTACGTTGGCATTGTTTCTGACGCCATTAAGATGAACAAGAACGTGTGCCTTGGCAGATATTTCTTCCAGTTAGAGGGCGAAGACAAAGAGAGCAAGGTGGACGGCTCGGAGCGGACTATAGACGTGTGGCCTCTGAACCTGCTGCAGCCCGGCAGCCGTGACTACCAGGACGTGTGCAGCCTCTTCCTGCTGCAGATGGCCTGTGTGCTCAACATGTCCAGCAAATGGCGACATGCAAGAATGAGAATCTTCCTGAACGTGGAGACGCAGTCCAACGACCAGGGCTGGGTGGTGAATGAGGAGACATTTCGAGAGCTGCTGAGGAATCTGAGGATCCGTGCGTCCATAAAGATTGTACCGTGGGACTCTGTGGTGCAGCACCACTCCCAGCCGGGCGGGGACAACTCTGCAGAGACCACACAAGCTCTGTCCGAGCACTTTTTGACCGCAGTGAACTGCATGTTGATGGAGCACAGCTCGCAGGCTGCTGTGCGCTTCCTGTATTTACCTCGTCCTCCTGCTCATCACAGCCAGTCGCAGCAGTACTTGGCTCAGCTGGAAGCAGTGACCAGCGGTTTAGGACCAACGCTGCTGATTCATGGTGTCACCCCAGTCACTTACACTGACCTCTGAGCATGTGTAGTCTTGAATTTACTTAAATCTAAGTAGAAACAAAAGGAACACGTAGTTTCATGAAGAGTGAATGCCTCGGTACAGTATTTACTACTGCAGCCTGTTACTTTACTGAAGCCTAGAGAAGGACCACAGTCGAGTGCCACTTGAAGCTTTTGCATTCAAATAGGATATCTTCCTATTTTTAAATACTTGAACTGACGTTGGGATTGAGTAAAGCAAATACCAATGTTTGTGGTCATGATTTATGTTGATGTAACCTCCTGTTTGATTTAGCTTTAGCTCTGCCTTTCATGGAAACACACAGATATGAAAATGTGTCAAAAACTCGTCAGAACTAAACCACAGTTTTTTTTTTAACAATATTAGACATTAATGGCATCGAATATTTAAATGTCTACATATAATTTGAGGCTTGAAATCATGTGGAATTTGTGGTATTTGTGCTAGAAATGACCACAGTACAAAAGCAATTTTTACTGCTCCATGTTCTAAAGGGAGTTGTGTTCATGCAGAATAGCTCGTTTGTATTTTTTGCTGCCTGCTTTTTTATTTTATTTTCACATTTAGGCTGGTTGCCGGACCAAGTGATCCAAAGAGTTTTTGTTCTTGACCTGAATTGAATTCAAATTTTCCTTTTCAATGCACTTATCCAAACACGTTTTCTCTTGACTATTGAAAGTGTCTTTTTGCTCTTTACAAAGGGAAGTGTTTTGTACATCTGACCTCAGAATGATGAACAGCATTTGTTACTATTTGTGTTAAATACTTTGGATTTTTGTCCTTCACAGTGCAGACTGTTGAAATATATTTAAAAGGGTTATTATTATATTCATGGTTACTTTGGATGTACTAAAAATTATAATGACCATTATAATCCGGTCTCAGTCAGAACCAGAATGATGATTCAAAGCAGGCCAAGACTGACACCAGAGCAAGTTTTAGTGTCACATTTCTTCACAATAACTCACCATAGTTGCAAGCTATGTATTGACATGTCACTGTACTTTAGTTTTCTGCTGCTGAAAAGGGATCTTGCACATGTTTGGGTTAATGCTTAAAGAGGGAACTTTAAAGCAGTGCTTCCCGACCTTTTCTATCTGATATAACCCTGCAAGAAACTCAAGAAACCCTTCATCAGTACCTCGAATGTTCAAATGTGTTCATTAAAACTTGTTAAAAATTGGATCTTTGTTACCAGTTAAGTAGATAAAGTTTTGTTTTTCATGAAATTGAACTATTAGTGTTTAGGTAAGCCTGGTTTGAACTATTTATTCATTAACTTAAGCTGTATATTTTTCACATCTTCATTTCAACCTTCAAGAGTTTCATCCACACTGTTAGCTTAACAATTTAAACAGCCTGCCATGCTACCAGCTAATGATTTCCAACCATTTATTCCTGCTATTTCCTTTTATTTATCCATTATGTTTACCTTAGAGTGTCAAGTATTTATCCTTATTGTTAGCTTTAAAAAAAGGATTGTTTATCTATACTTTTTGCTAAAAAAAAAAAACAAACAAACTTTTAGGTAGCTGTTTGAATAATTTATCCACTTTGGCCAAACAGTTGAAACTGTTAGCTCAAGGTTGACAACGAGCTGAAACAGCTAAAGTTATGGACGAACAATTGGAAATTGTGTGTGAACAGTATAAATAAACAGTTGAAATTGTTAATTCACACATATAACTAACAATTTTATGTACTGGCCGTACTATTAACTAATTATTTGTCAGTTTTAGCTAGTTATTTCAACTTTTTGGACCATTATAGTTAGCTAACAATTTAATTTGTTAATCCATACAGTTATCAAAAAAATACAATCTGTTCGTCATATCCTATAGCAAAAAAAACCTCAGCTTCTTGGTATACTATTAGCCAACAATGTCAACTGTTAGCCACAATTGTAGGTAGCTATTTCAACCATTTTGTCCTCGATTTGAATCAGTTCTGCATATTTTTTCTGTCTCTGCTGTTTATCCATTACCTTTGGCTAACTGTTAACTATTGTACTCCAGGCTGTTCACGTCCACTAATTCTTTAATTAACTTGTAATTCCTGCTGTTACCCATGAGTTGAGCTAATCTTTTTACAGAATTACCCCCTGGGGCAGTCGTGCCTGTGGTTGGGAGTCACTGCTTTAAAGTACTTTAATGCAGATGTTCATAGAAAAGTAAATATAATGTACGCCACATGCACTGTGTGTTGTTATGTTTGGAATTGTAACGAATTATTTAAAAGCTGCATAAAGGCAACACAAACTGACTGTGTCTGTACGTCTGCCATTATCTGGATTAATAATAACTGAGGCAGTCACAAGAGAAACCGGGGTTCTATATGACCACTCAGTCAAGAAGCCTATTGAACATGTCGAATAAATGAAAGCTTAAGGCGTGAACTTAACAGTACTTATATGTATTTTATAGCAGTTTATGATAATACAGTACAGTGAAGATTCACATTTATGTCAGTCATCTTCAAAAACAAATTCACATAACGTCTGTACAGATGCAGGCACACGACTACTCCTCCTTGTCATTGAGCCTCTTGTTGTCCTTACATAGTCTACCATCATGTTTCCCCAGTTTGGGAATTTTTTTCAGTTTTCTGATGAGAAATGTCGACATACGAAACCAGTCCGGCATGAGCACCAAGAACGCCGCGCTCTGTGGGAAGGTAAGAAAGAGAAGCGTTCAGTTACTGCAGCTCATGATTTGGAAGTGATGATGGATTGTCGTTCCTCTGACCTGCAGGGCGTGAGACAGGCAGCCGCTGGTGTAGCTGGAGTGACCCACGGTGTTCAGCGCTTCACGGGCAAAGTCTGAAGCGCTCTTCACCAAACAGTTGACCTCCATGTTGTTGGTCATGTTGGTGGACACAAAGAAGGGGGCCACACACTGGAGGAACATCAACGGAGGTTAGACAGGTGGAAGGTCCCCTTCACAGTCGTCCTCAAATGTATTCATCCCCTCCCATTAAAGAAAAGGCGCAATAGTCACTCAAATAGGTAGAAACTGAAAAAAGTAATAATAAATAAAAATTTGCTAAATTACAATTTAGTGAAATAAGACATTGCTTTTGGATTGTGGTTGAAAAGAATAATTTAAAAAACTAAGTTGTTAAATTAGAGCACTTTGCTGATGAGCAGTGGACCAGAATTCAAATACCTGTCAACAGGTGCAGAAGTCTGATAAAGAGTTACAGAAAACACTTAATTGCAGTGATTGGCTCAAAGGGTTGTTCAACAAAATGTTAGGTTACAGGTCCCATCATGCTTGTTTGGTTGTTGTTGTTGTTTTTAAAAAAAAAAATATATATATGTATTTCTGTTGAACCACAATTCAAAAGCAATGTCATGATTTTCCTACAACTTCTATTTATTATTACTTTTGTCAATTTCAACTTATGTCAGTAACAGCTGTTTTTCCTTTAACGGGAAGGTATGAATACATTTGAGGATGACTGTACATAATGTAACATGCATCAAACAGAAACCCCTCCGAGGCTGAAAAATAATCAAGTCAAGTGGAGCAACGTCCGACGTAAAGTGTGTTTGATGCAGGTTAATGTGCAGCAAATTAAAAAAATAAAAAATAGGAAAAAAAGTCTGAATCAGGGGGAAAACAAAAGGTCAGTTTTATGAGCTGCATGTTTGTTCAACCACTGAAAAAAAACAAAAGATCCTCAAATGTAGCTTGAAGAAGTTCCTAATTTAGAACAGTAATAAAAACTTCAAGTGAAAACAAATGTATATGTAAGTAAGTGAATAAAAATAGAATGATAGTTGGACTGATTAGGGTTCATCTTAGCCTCATGACATCTATCATTATATGTGATTTTCTTTAGAAATCATGTGTCTGTTTGTGCCTAAAAATGAACAATTATACGTAAGAGTTTGGTCAAAATAAATCTGTAAACCTTTTCATGTAAATAATCTATAATCTGTCTTGAGCTCCACTGCATCTCAGAGGCACATATTATATTTTAAACACCTTACAGCTTTAGTTAGTCTTCAAATTGCAATTTTCCATACATTAATCCCCAATTTGGTGATTTTGAATGTTTAAACTGAATGTTCCTTAATGTGCAGAGAACATTCTCCACATCTAAAGATAAATAAACTGTTGCTGTAGGTTAAACTATCCAACAGTATGTAAAATAATAAAAGGTAGCCCCACTGTAAAAAAGTAAAATGCAACATATACATTAATGCAACACTAACATTAATCAAGCAATGTTATATAAAATGTTGCTTGATTAATAATATATCTAATTCTATATATAATTTAAAACAGGGACCATTTTACTGCACAATGACTAATTTTATGAGCGTGTTTTTGTCTATTATAGATTATTTACACTTTTACTTGTGTAAGATTTTGAATTCAGTACTTTTACTTGTAACAGAGTATTTTCACAGTGTTGTATTATTAATTTTACTTTAGTTAAGGATCTGAATGCATCCTCCAGCGCTGTCAGATTGTCATGATCGCCTTTGTTTACCCTCACCTCTGCGTTCGTAGTGGGTTTTCTAGTATTTCTCATATCCAATCAAACCTACACTTTCATTACTATTTATCCCTATTTGAATTACTCTGTACTGTTTCTTATTTCTGTCTATTTGTAAATTAGAACTAGACAGATAGTTTGTTTTGGAAATAGGTTGAAATGATATTTTTGCAGTCTTGGGTTTCTCTAAATGCGTTGTACGCCTTTAATAGTGAATGAGCCTCTGCACAGTGTAAGAGGGAGTGGTGACAACAACACGTATCCACTTCAACATATATTTAAACAACAAAACAAGCCGAGTTCTTGGGAATCATTTGACTATTTCCGATAAATGAGCTACAGCTTGAGTACGTGTAACGTGTCAGAACTTGGTCTGTGTCGCATACTTTACCTGCACTGAAATTCCCTTTGACTTGTACTCAGCATGCAGACTCTGAGAGAAATATGTTACGAAAATCTGAAATAAAGGAGACAAATCACAAATGAAGTAGATCAGCAGTTAAGCGCTGTTTGCTAATAAATGTGATCTGGTCAGGATGTGTATGAAAACCAACAGAATGAGAGCGTACCTTGGTGGCTGAATAAAGAGCCAACAGAGGCTGTGGACGGACGCCCACTGCTGATGAGATATTGATGATCAGCCCTGTTCCTCTGGGGACGAGACAAACACTCAGAAATTCATGCCGTACTCTTATGTCACAACCACGATGAACCATTGAATGCGTCTCAGTACCTTTTAATCATTTCTGGAAGAACCAGTCTGGTCATCTGATATAGAACAGAAAATATAAGATCAATGCGGGTGTCTGAACATTCGAAACAGTCGAGCACTAAATACTCACACAGATCTCTTACCTGAGGGACGGACAGCACATTGCAGTTAATAAGCTGATTGGTTTTCTGCTCAGAATACAAACAGAATGGAAACTCCATGTTAGGACAAATATGACCTGAAAATGCTTTTGTTTTCAGAAATAGGCCTTTAAAACTCACCTCCTCAGCATCTGGTGGTTCCATAAAACAGGCAAAGTTTTCAGTATAGATCATTCCCACGTTGTTAACTGGGTTATAAAGAGACAAACAAGAACGTTTACTCTGGTATCAGCCTTTAATTCATGACACTATTCTCTTCTTCTTACACTATTTGGCCTTTAATTGTCAGCAGAGCGTCTGCATTTTGGTCTGGAAAGGTTCAGGAGGAATTCACAGGATAAAAAAGTAGCAGGTTTCCTGCACAATGACGTTTTTGTTTTTTTAATTATTACCTTTTTATTCTCACGGTGATATTTTATTATTTGCTGCACAGTAAAAATTAAAGTTTGTCAGTTTAGTTTGCTGATCAGTTTTACCTGTAAGGTGTGCATCAAAAATGTGTATTATTATAAATGTTAATTCTTTTTTTTTCTCCACAGTGTTCCGTAAATGTTAATAATTTAATAATAATGTATAATAATAATAAAAGTAGAATAATATTTTTGCAATTTAAAAAATGTAATAAGCTAAATTATCACTATTTTATGGATATTTGCTATTATTTGAAAGAGAGAAATGTATATTAAGAGTTTATTTGTTTTGTTAAATTATACATTTTTTAAAAAGTATTTACATGTAGACTGTAAAAAACAAACAAACAAAAACTGGACATAGCATCCACATCACCAATCTGTATTTTTATAAACAGTAATTTATTATTTTGCAGTGTTTGACTGTACAATATCACTGTTTTTAGAATCTGCTGTTTGTCTTGAACATCACCGTATTCCAACATTTTTTAATGTATTATATGTATTCCTTTTTTTTTAATGGGATGATTAATTTGTATTTTTTGTACAGTTTCGGGGTGTGAGCACCTTCAGGCGTTGTGTTTTTGAAACCCTGATATAGTGCCGTAAATTTAATTGAGTGTATAAAATCTTGAAAGAGACGGACGCCTGTTAGCTGGTGCAGAGGTTTGTAATGTGTTCATGTGGGTTTGAAAATGATGCTACCTCGCGGCAAAATAGTTTCAGCCGTCTGTTGTTTTTAGGTCAAGTAAAGACTGCCATTGATATCACTGTTATTAGCGTGTTCAGGAATGTAGTCAGTATAAGTCTCATTGTTTTCATTGTTATATAATTTAGAGTTCCAGCATTGTGTCCCTAATGCTAGGTGTGGTTGGGTGTTCACTCACCTCTGATGAGGATACAGTTTGTACTAGCACACCTAATTAGCGTGGCATTTTATTCGAAAGGTATTTTCATTGATGTCACGTTTCCCAGGGCAGTTCCTCGATGTCTTACAGCTTCTGTTCTCTTTCCCTTTTATCTCATTTCAGGCAAATGTTTTAAGAAATAGCCAGTTGTGGCAGATAAACTCTGGCTGACTTAAGGCCTCGCCACTGACTCACTTCACGACACACTAAAGATAAAATCAGTGTGAGGGAACTGAAATAACCTCACAAGCAGTCAATTAGTAAGGACATGATCTCTTTAGGGTCAAACTGTGGCGCTGCTGATAGATCAGACTAGAGTTTGACGTGGGAAATATGTATGTTATTGTCTTGCTGAGAGTTACAGCACTTGGCTCAACAGAGAAGTCTGTTCCAGAGTCTCCGCTGGTTGCCAGTTTTGGTGTTTCATCCTCATTTTTGTGCAGACCGAATGTGACATAATGTGTGCATTAGTGAACTTTAGAGGTGCTGGTAGGCTGATTTTTTTTACATTTTGACAGCCATGCTTGTTGTTTCAAAGTGTTTCCTCACTTTTCTGTCTAATCTACACATTGTTGATTGGTCAAGTGTCCAGTTGCTTTTCTTTACCGTGCAGATTTGGTCCAAACTTTCTTATTTCATAGATCATCTGAATAACTTCCTCTGCTCTATAAGACTTCCAATTACCCAGAATTCCAATCTCCAGGCCTTCTAGTTCCTTGGCTATGACGGGGTAGATCCTGTGGCCTTCTGTGAAGTCCACCTGGATGGTGCGAGTCTTTCGTCCGTACTCATTCTCTGAATGAGACAACAAATATTTCAGATCGTTTATGCTAATTAGATGCACGCTGACAAGACAAACATGTTTACCGTAGCGAGAGCAAACATTAGAACGGCAGCATTATTTTCAATTGACTCACCTATCTCTTTGGCAACCGTCCGAAGCTTATCTTCAGATCTGCTTACCAAAATAACATCGAGACCTCTTTGTGCCAGCTGGAAATAGAATGCAGACGGACAGGTTTTGTCGTAACTTACAACAAGACTCTACAATAGTGCAAATGAGTGACTGCATCAAACAACTTAATGCAAAGAAATTTTGTTCTTAGTTTGAATTAGGACCTAAAAAAAAAACAGCTAAAAGACCTTTTTGTAGAAGGAAGCAGGACGCTCACCTCACAGGCATAAGCTTTACCAATTCCAGACGTGGCACCAGTGACAACTGCACAAAGGAGAAAGTGTAGAGATGTTAGATAGTGGCTCTAGGTATAACTTTCCATTAGCTTGTATGAATGAGCTGGTCTTGTCATTGTTATAAATCTGCTGTTTAAATTTTTAGTTTAACTTCTGCAAAAGACAAGCATATTATGAGGATTCTGCTCATTCACAGGTTCCAAACCTTCCATTTTGCAGAAACCTCTCATACAATCATAAATGTCAAACTGATATTAATGCTAATCCTCTCCCATTCAAGCACGCGGTTGGGACGACAGGCTGAGTTCAGGTCCAAAAGTTAACTGCTCAGGTGTCATATTTGTAAAGTTAATGGATGCAAAGTGGAGAAGACAAGTGGACTGAAATATGTGTTGCTAATAAAATCCGATCAAAAAGGAAGTTAAACACCCTATCAGGCCCATTATTGATGAGAGGAGGGCCGGGGAGTGCAGCTACTGATGGAAGTAATATGCAAATATTTAACCCCATAAAATCGAGGCAGGACTGCATGTTCTCATTTGCAAATGGTTTGACACACACACACACACACACACACACACCCATTTAATGAGCGAACATTAGTGTACATTAGCAATAATTTCACAGTGTGTCAGCAACCAAACCAACACTCCTCACATTACACGTGACACAGTTAACGTTTTGTTTTGAATAAATGTAACCTGTAAGAAAGCATAAAGTATATTTGGCCTAACTTTACCTGCCCATCGTCCATATGTCCTTAAATCCACTTTCCAGTGCTCTGATAAAACAAACTCTCTGAATCCACACCAACACCCCCAGGCGAGTTTCAGCAGGTAGAAAACCAGAGTAAATCCACCAACAATGGCCAGCATGTCAGTGAGTGACATCCTGCAGCAGAGCTCCTAAACAGGACAGAATTTCTTTGGAGCACACCACACAGATGTTTAAAAGGTAGTTAATCCTAATTTTATAGCAGAGGAAATGAAAGCATTTTCATGTGTTATATGTACCTCCCACATCGCTCCACCCCTCAGTGTGTGCTGCTGTCATGTGGGTGAGCTGAGCTGATAATGAACACCCCTGGACCCAGACAATGTCACTAAAGCTGAAAAACTATCTGCAGATTGAACTGATGGGTCAGTTTGATGTTTTTAAACCACCAAGGATGATAAAATCTCATGTCCTGTTTTCTGATTTTGTTTGGAAGTCTAAACACATCGATGAGAGTGTTGAAATACTTGTGAATGATCAGACTTGTTGGTTGTTTCACAATAAGATGTTGCTTAAATCATCAAATTGTAATTGAATGCAAACTTTGAAAATGCAATTACTGATACACGCCTCTGACAGAGACATGTTCTTGGGGTTGGATGACCAGAGGAAACACATGGAGCATGAGAAGTGGCATCAATATTTATGAAGGGAAACTGAACAAACAAGAGTTTGCTGATGACCTATAGTCATGAGCATAGTCAGTGATTGTGGGGTTGGAAGGGGAGGACTTCTTCTCATGACAGAAAAAACGTTTGAGAAACCACGGACATGAGCTGACTTTCTAGGAAAACTGACTCGATGTGTAAAAGTGGCAAAGTGCCCCTTCAACACAAGTTGGGATGTAACACAAGAACACATTTAGTCGTCATTGTGCGGACAGCGCGCGCGTCTAATCACAAAAGCCCAAAACAAAAGCACTGGAGATAAAAGGAATAACGCACATGTGAGCGTGACACAGTTTTTGTGACAGCTGATAAGTCTCTGCTGCGGCTACAATCTGTCAGGTTTACATGTCAGCAGAAACAGTCCTTCCTTCCCATTCATGTAAAATAACGTCTGTACATTGATAAACTTGAGAAATGCTCTTGATAAAATGTCTGAGCGATAATGTTTGTGATAGCCCACAAACGGTATGCAGACATGTAAAGTCACGTGAGCCAAGTGATGGTTAAAAAAAAGCTGCTTATCTTCGAAAAGATAAAGTTTTCTCTGACAAACCATCCAGTTATTGCAGTTTAGTGGAAACTTAATTAGAGCTGTATTCACAGACTCTGTCCTACATCTGCAGTTAAACCTCTATGGACTTTACTTTTTTATTCCAACACCAGTCAGACGTTACAATGCTGCATTATGTCTGTGAAGATTCTCAGTCATCCAGGTGATGGTTGTTCTAGTAGATGAATCGTAGCAACTGGACTTGCTTGAGTTCATTGAAGACATTCCACCTCTCATCCAAAAAGCTTCATCAGTTCTGACTGACTAGTTGGAAGTTCCAGATACTTATATCCATAAGGAGCCATTAACACCTGAGTTTCGGTTTCAATTGGGGGGTTTGTTGCAACCCCATTTGAAACCAAATCTCAGGTGTTAATGGATCCTTATGAATATAAGTATCTGGAACTTCCAATTAGTCAGTCAGAACTGATGAAGCTTCTTGGATGAGAGGTGGAATGTCTTCAAGGAACTCAAGCAAGTCCAGTTGCTACGATTCATCTACCAGAATGCTGCATAATAAACTTTTTCCTCCTACACACACATTCCACTCATGTGCAATAACTGTCACTACCTCTTCCCTGTGTATATAGTCTTCTTAAAAAATGATCTTCTATATATAATGTTTTCTCTTGCAAATTTTGCACTGTGTGTTTCTAAATTATTCTTGCACTGACTTTACACTTTTTCTTTTGGGAGCTGTTGTAACGGTGAACTTTCCACACTGTGGGATCAACAAAGTTTATCTTATGTTATCTAATCTTCTCTAAAATGTTCTTTTTCAGACCTTGAACGCTGCATTGTGGGAATAAGATGGTAACTTTTCCCATGTATCTGGTCTGACCATCTGGTGTAGGCTTCACCACGAATAAACATGAATGGTGCAATTATAGTTGTAATAAGGGTGTTTGTGGTCTAACAGTCTTTATTTCTGACAAACTAATAGGATCTTAATGTGTACATACAGGTTAGATTATTCATGATTGCCATGCATGTCAAGCTGGATTTAAGTGGTAAAAATGTATATATATCTTTTTTATTAGTGAGCCCTGTATCACAACAAAACTCTGTAGTGATATATTGTGCCATCTAGTATGGTCAAATCATATCAAAATATGACTGTACTCGATGGCACAACATTTTAAACTTGTGGTGTAATGCTATACAAGTATTTATGACAAACATGATATTTAAAAAACAAACAAACAAACAAACAAACAAACTAATAACTGGTGGTTATGGCTACAGACTCTCTCCACCTCCCTGTAGTCGTATATGTAGTATAATTTCTTTGCCAAAATAGACAAAACTAAATAAAGGTAATGAAAGCTGTCACCAGGAGCAGCCTCACAAATCATCTTTGTACTGACTGAAAATTATTTCAACTGCTGAGACTGTAAGTTGCCATTAGCAAATGAAGAAGAAACTCTTTAACCCTTTATGGAGCAAGTGACCATATCTGGTAACTTCCTTGAACGTTCAATATGTCCACCCTGTGCCTCTCCTTGAGGAAATGAAAATAGTCATAAATACTCTGGAAGCTCATACAGCCCTTTAAAGAATGAGGAAAAGGGAAGTCAGATTCTTTAGAATACTATCCACACTTACAACCGTCCAATGGTTAACCTATGATGGTTCATGCTGTTGCTTGGAGGCAACAGTTGTTTTGGGATGTTTGACTTATTCATCTTTTTCCCCCCCAAATTGCTTAATTTCCTTCAGTTTTCTGAAGAAATCTAACAAATACAGCTGCTTACTGGAGAAATTAAAAACAAAATAAAATAAAAAGCAGCCTGCCCAGTCAGTGTTTAGCCCTTTATGGGGCAAGTGACCATATTTGGTAACTTCCTTAGACGTTCAATATGTCCACCCTGTGCCTCTCCTTGAGGTTGAACAACTATGTGCTTTGATTTAGTTTTTATGTTAGTGCCAATATCACTACCTTATGAAAAATGTCCCTAAACAAATGTTCCAGGCACTTTATAAATGCTTTCATTGAACTCCATCCATCCATTATCTGTACACCGCTTAATCCTCACTAGGGTCATGGGGGGCTGGAGTCTATCCCAGCTGACTTAAGGTGAAGGCAGGGGACACCCTGGACAGGTCACCAGTCTATCACAGGGCCACACTTAGAGACAGACAACCA
>NW_007579100.1:187471-196053 GCF_000690725.1 Stegastes partitus | reverse complement strand
GAAGTCCTATCGGAAGCACGTATGACCTTCATGATCTACTCTTTAAAAATACAAACAAGTCTTATCTGTTGATCTGATAAAGGGTTAAACCCATAGATATGTATAATAAAGGCAAAAAAAATAATAAATAAAATTAATAAATAATGGATAAATAATAATAATAATGATAATGAATAAAATTAAAGGAAATGAGGATTAAAGATGTTGACAATAATTTATGTATCTGAGTACATTTCTCACCTTTTTTAGGTTTCCAAAACCGGAGAGAGGAGGAGAAGGTGGGATGCTGCCCTAAGAAGGGTTTTGCTGCTGTTGGCAGGACACTGCTCTGCAGTGAGCACTTCAGAAGTGAGGATTTCAACAGGACGGGGCTCCCGTTACTTTATATTCTTCTTTAGTTATTGTTAGTCCTTATCATGTAATAAATATTCTTCATTATTACTGATTTCACTATGTTTTTTGAGTCATTTCTTATCTCTGTACCTCCACAGTCGTCTAGTTCTCTCTTCCGGGCGGGGATTTCAACATGCAGCATTTCTTGATGTATATTTGTAAAGGGGAATCTTTTACTTTTTATTTTTTTTTATGCAAATAAATGTGACATTTATAAAAGTATTATTAATATAATGCAATATTTTGAATTATTGCTTGTTTAAACTAAACATGTAATAATTCAAATTAGTTTGTCATATTAGTAATATTCCTATTACAAAAGTATACATATATGTCATGCTGCCATTCTGTACGCTGAGTTTTAGTAGCTCATATATTGATTTGACATAATACCTTTTGTGTGTGTGTGTGTGTGTGTGTGTGTGTGTGTGTACATTCATTGCACCTATCTGAGGTCCAATGGGGGAAATGAGTGGGTGATCCCAAAATTGACAGGAAGTGTAACATAATTATCCATAGGTGCAGTGTTATAGCTACATCTCTGACGTTTATAACAAACCAAACTGTTTGAAAATCGGTAGAAAATTGAGCAAGTTATGGTTATTTAAAAAGTACATGCACCACTACAACACAGTGTTATGGATGAGCGAGCGGACCGTGGCAAGATGGCCGCCGGTGCGGACGTGCGATTCCATTGGCCGGCTGCGCTGACGGGACATCTCGCCTTTATGATACATGTGTATGGGTTAAACCTCCCACTCCGAGAGCACGTGCGCAGGTCACATGACCCTCCGCGTCGTCGCTCGTCATCTCTCCTCAGCATCTGTCCGCTTGTTTATTCCTCAACTTTAGCCGCTTTTCTCCCGGTTTAATCCGACCGTCGCTTCATGTAGCAGCGGTTCGGGCCGTGTGACCGTCGCACTGACGGCTGCGCTTCACGTTCCGCCCTCTGACATCCGAACTGCGACTCTTTTCCATTCAGAACCGAGTCAGAGCAGCCGAGCTAGCCGCTGCTAGCTAGCAGGCTAACAGCTGTTTGGAGACTAGCGTCGCTGTGAGGAGCCAAGCAGCTCAAAGGTGAGTTCCGGAGGCTCCACGGTTCCATTATCACCTGGATTTTATGTTTAAGGTGGGTTTAGTAGCCTAGTAGTAGCTAATAGTTGCCTGGTTAGCTTAAATAACTTGCTGTCAAATAGCTGTGTTGAGAATTGTACCGTTAGCTTTAATGTGTGAACAGAAACTTGCTTGTATTTGAGTGAATTTGTACAATAGCTATACTGTCACCGGATCGTAGGAAGACTTTTGAAATAACAAAGTGAAAGATTTACAGAGCAGTGTATGTGTCGTCAGTTAACCCGTTTAGCTTAGCTCTTTTAGCCTTATCTTAAGGAACATCACTACATTTGAGCTAAATTATGGCACCTGATAATAAGAGCTATTAGAAGTTACGAGTGTCCGCTAACAGCCTTTTAATTGTTGTTTACACATATTTCTCAAAACAAGAATCGAGAGCAAATGCACAACCGCTGTCAAAAAGTAATGTAACCAATTTACTTGTTTTTACAATTGAAATGGCTTAAAAACGTCAATTTAACTCATACTGAGCAGTTGTCCTCCTGCCAGAAAGTGTTGCTGCCACAACAAAACGACTAAGATCTTATTAATGCATCAAAATGACTTGATTTCACTCACCAAGGATATATGTCAAAGATGAAAGCTGGTAGGATAATTGCAAAAGAATTAGAATTAGAATAGAATAAAACTTTGTTAATCAATTTGGTACAAGACCTCAGGGAAATTGCTAGACCAGAAAAAAACAACACAACACCAACATAAAATCAGCAACAACAACAGCATTCAAAATTCAAAATCATTCAAAATTAGCAACAACAGCAACAATAATAAATAAAAAAAGAGGCAATTTCTGCATTTTATATATAAACCTCATCCATAAATCATGTCAGTTACATGCTAAACATACAGCCTAAACACCAGAGGCATGACTAGAGTTTTTCCACTCGTCATCCTGAATGTCATGCCGAACATTTTTTTGGTGATGAGGGTTTAGCTGCCAGAAATGTTAGATTCACAAGGAGAAGCCTTTGCTCTCACTGCAGACATAAAGTTATGTGTATTTGCTCATTGTGACTATTTGATTTGGATAAAAGCAGCTGTAGACGCCAATAAACTGAGCTTTACAGCTAAAATAAAGGACCATGCAATCCTAATCTTTAAAATATAACCTTCAGGAAATCCATTCATGATGAAGTCATTTTAAAGTATTAATAACATTTCAGCCACAGTGTGGACCCTGCAGTCACTTTGTGTCAAGTGAAAAACTGCATTATATGATTTGAGTTGGTCCTTGAACCTGCCTCTTTGTTCCTTTACCTGCTCTGTGCGCTGGAGTGTAATCCATCTAGTTTGTACCATTTGGACTTGTGTTAAAGAACCAGTTCAACTTGTTTTGTGCAGTATTCCAGCTGTCAAAAAGTGGTTGGTTAATGTACACGTACAGCCTAAACAGCAGACACATGACTGTAACATTGCTTACCATCATCCTAAATGTCATGCCAAAGTTTTGTATTTGTTTGTTTTTCATTATTTGGCTACAAGAAAGGTTGAATTCCACAAAGACAAACCTTTGCTGTCACCACAGACATTAAAGTGTGCGTATTTACACGTTATGACGACACAGTTTTCACATGAGGTGTGTAATCTTAAGCTTTAAAATACAACCGTTGTGAATGGAATCAAGTTATTTTGATGCATGAATAACACTCGAGTCACAATGTGGGGCATGCAACCACCTTTTGTGGGGCGGAAAACTGCGTAATATGATTTGAATGGGTCCCGTATTACGTTACCTGCTCTGTGCGCTGGAGTGTAACAAATCCTGTTGTGAAAATAGCTTTAATGAACCAGTTTTATTCCCCACTGACAGCACTACGCTTTGCAATAGCAAGTTGTAATATTGGAGTAATTCATCCATATATATTCTAAATCTGAAAGTCTGAATCAGTGTTTTTGAGACTGTCATGACTACACTGAAGTTTCAGGTGTGGTGTTGACTGCTTGTTTCATTGAAGATGTTTCTCCCAGCATGTAACAACCTCCATATGTTCATGTTCTCACTGTAAAAACGTGACTTTCACTGAAGAATATCTTGTGTTTTGCTTTCTGACTGCAGGTTCTATGACCTATGACTGTCTGCCCCGATTAGAGGATGTATTCACCTTCCAGAAAGGACTTCATCTCTCTGACGCTCAGTGACGCGCACAGTCACACCTACAACAACGGGAAACACCGGCGGCAGTCCTGCTGGAGGGTGAGTTGTTCTGCAGCATACAGATCATAACTACAGATAGTTTCACGACTACGAAACACTAATTCTGTGTGATGAGTGATAACGAGTCAGCGTTCAAGCTCAAATTCATACCAGATTGTTGCTGCAAGGGCCTATTTGTGATCACCTATTTTTTTTGTGCATAATCAGCGAGATAAAACACAATAATTTCATTTTCCAACCCGTCTTTTTCGTCTTCCCTTCAACCAACCCACTCCACTCCCACCTTCTAATCCCCTGACGCGGTGAACCACAGCAGTATGCATGTAAATAAGCAAAAAAAAAAACACTTCCAGGACAACCTACCCGTTTGTCCATCCCAGCTGGCCAAGGATCACATTGATTTTTAACATAAATCAACAACAAAAGAATTAGATAATTATGCTAATCCTTTGTCTCATCCATGAAAATATTCACAGACTTAACCAAGAGTGCGCATTGAAGATATCTACACGTATAAACTAACCAAACAATGCACATGTATGTGTCTGTAATATATCCAAGCAAGTGAGCAAGCAAATACATGGCAGCAAAACTGGGAAAGACCATTACTGTTTATAATACAACGCTGTTTTCCGGAGTTGTGTTGTGGCATAATGTTATCGAAGCTCCAGCTGTGCAAAACCCCAGGAGAGCCGTTCTCTTACTGACAAAGCATGTGGCGGTTTACGGTGACAAGCTGCCATCCTTTCAGGAGCCGCGAGACCAACCAAAAGACACTTGGAATTTGTATTTAGCTCCAAAAGACGAGCTGTCGTGAAGCTGTAGGAGACACTGAGACTCTTCTCAGTGATATTAGACGTAATACTTCAGACATTTTTCCTGTTAACCTGTGGCCACTGCCAAACCATGCAATGAAAAGTACAATTGATATTGTCTGGGCAGCTTCTTTGAGGTGTATAATAAGAGCTTTGAATGCTTTTGATGGTTTCTGGATTTCTGGGGTACATGTGACCGCGTAGTGTGTCGATCCAAATGTTTGGAAGTATTCATGTCTGTTTTCCATAGCATGTTAAGAGTCAAGGGTTTGCACGAGGACTCAGGTCCACATTTATAGAGGTTAGAGACAATACCGTTGTGTTTGCTGAATGTCAAGTGCCGGGAATGATTGTGTTGAGAATGCACTGCGGCACCCAACGCTAGATTAAAAACTGAAAGAAAAATACAGTGCCCCGGAGGTTATAGGATTTCTGTAAATCTTGAAATTCGCAGAGGCCTTGTTGCCCCACAATATCTTCAAGAATATGAACGTGAATATGAGCCTCTGTCACCCCACTGTGGGAAGAAAATTGGCTTTCCGTCTTTCAAAAGAGAGTAGTTATGAAAAAATTGGAGGCTGTTGTTAGAGGTTTGTCGCAATTCACCCAAAAAAAAAAGCTGTGGTGTGCACCTGTCAGTTCACATGTGTCGCTGCTGAAACATAATCGGTGGAGATATGGATAAACCTGGGACAGCACATGTAATTTTCTGCTTACAATACACTGACCGGCCACCAATTAAAGCAAGAATCTTATTATATGTAAGTGGAAGAACGTGTAGACGCTTTCAGAAATGACACGAAGGCACACCGAATGAATTTGATAAGCACGTAAAGGAAGTGAATCATTCGATGTGGCCTTCACGCAGCACTGAGCGGCCGGGAGAGCAAGTGTGTTACACAGCGATACCCACCATTATATCTTTTAAATGAATTACTGTTGCTCCTGGGAGAATTAATTAATAGCGAATTAACTAATTGAAAAGGAGCTCTGAGGCTGTTCGGATTCAGGGAGGCAAAATCGTCGTTTAATTTGTCATTCATCTTTATGCTGTAATGCAGAACATGTTCTGAAAATCCAATTTTGCAAAAAAAAGAGAGACAAGAACCAGATATTAATGTGTGTGTTTGACAAATCACATAAATTAAACACTGAAGCAATCATCCTCCGTTATGTTGTTGCAGAAAACTTGCCATGAAGCCATTCGTGCAATACAAACACAGTCTAAATCGATTGATTAGTTGATTGTTTTGCAAGATTGTAATGACCTAAATCAATTCTAATACAGCCAGAGATAGCTGCAATTCTATTAGTTTTACCCGTTCTCGTATGTCGTCTCACATGCTGGTGATTGTCTTTGTTCTGCCTGAATCCAACCGCGTGGTTACGTGTCTGATGAGATCGATTATCTCCGTCTTTACCAAATGATTTTCGTGGCGAATCGATTCCTCGACGTCCTTTCTTCTCTGTTGTGGAGCAGCGCAGACTTTCAAACTCGTCAGATAAAAGCATCCCCTGAGCACATTACGTGTCTGATCACTACGGCGAGATAAAAACCAACTCTCTGTTTTTTTTCCTTTGAATGTCTTTAATCTTGTTTTCTTTACTGTGCGTCTTCTCATCTCCTTTGCTGCCTTTCAAGCTCTTTTTCAGTGTTCATTATGTTGTACTTATCACTCGGTGCCTCGTGCTTGTGTTTGCCACCGGCGTTCAGGGGGTTTAAAACTCCCAGTAAGGCTTTTTGTTCAAAGCTGTCTGCCTTCGTGCAGCTGCTCCTACAACCTTCTCACACTGAGACTAACTTGGCTTTTAACTCATTACTCACGCAGGTTTTGTGGACTTAGAAATTCTTCAAGTACAAGAATTAGACGTTTGTTGTTCGGTGAGCATTGATGAGTTTATTTAAATGTACAGTAGAGGCATTGCGTCTGCAATATTTGACAGAAAAACGCATTTTCTTCATATTAGTGATGATTAAATTAACAAAAATGCTGATTATGCTTGATAGATAAAACCCGATGACCACTTTTTTACTCAAAATTCATTTTTATTTTCCGTTGCTGTGCCCTAAAACCTCTTTAGGTTACACAAAAAATATTCCTCTGTGCAGTAAAAACCCCACAGCTATTAGTGTCGGCCGTGTCATTTACCATAATGCACTTGATGCTTGACACCCGACACCCACAGCGCAAACTAAATACACCGCGCAGACAGAAAGGAACAGCAGCTGGGACACGGTGTTCGGAGAAGAAAGTGCGCTAAAACTTGAGTTGAAATATGTAGCTGCTGAATTATAGTGTTTTATCCTGATGCACATCAAGTACTCGGAGGTTTGTGGACTTGCAAAGTGTGCTGTGGTTTGATAAAGAGGTCTAAAGTGTGATGTTAACCCTAAAAGTTGGACCGTCCCTTTAATGTGCAGGTTGAATTTATGTTTAATGCTTCTTGGGGATTATCAAGTTGAAAGGTTCTGGATGTTTTTCTGTGTTTTTTTTGATGCTTGAAAGCAGAAAATTTGAGCATTTTTTTTTTTACGTGTTACATAAAGTAGTGGACTGTGCAGTAGTAGGTGGTAGTGACTCTAAGTGGCTGTGGTTGGCTAATTACCTCTTGTTTTTCATCATGGTAAATTATCGTTTGTACAGGCTGCACATCTCCAGCCTGTCAGAACATCGAGTCCACTCTTAACCCAACAGCCGAGTTAGCTTTTGTGCTACCAATGCTCTAGCATGAATCCTTATGTACTGTTTAGGTCAAATTTGGCCCATTTTGACAATGAACAGTGGTTAAAATACCCTACATGTCGTTGTTTCAGTGGCCCAAAATACATAAAAATGCTTTTGTAATTTTTGTACATTGAGGCTGTTCCAGGATATTACAAAATATTCTAAAAATATACAAATTAGAATTCATTAATTCTGAGCTAACTCAGATAAAAGGAAAATTTGGGAGTCTATTAGAATTTCAAAGTACCTGATCTGTCATTTTTAGTGACTGAGGTTATCGCAAAAGGCTATTGATCTGATCATCTGAGATTAGAAAGTGATTTGGAGGAGGAGGAGGATGTGTCAGAGCAGAGAGGAAACATGGAGGAGAACGCTGATTACAGCCCCTCTGATGAAGATGATTCTGAGAGGGGGAAGAGCAGGTGACAAGAGAGACATTAATGTCAAAGAACGGCACAATCAGGTGGTCTTCACTTCCCCATCGGGTTGCCAGAATCACAAGACATGCAAGTTTCAGTTTCAATAAAATATGACGGCTGTCATGTTTTCAGGTGTTGGGTTAGAAAAAAAAAAAAGTACATGATATTGTGTCACAGTAGATATTTTCTCCAAAAACAAGTGGTATAAAATCTAAAAAATGTACTCTTGGCTTTTTAAAACATTAAGTAAGGATTTATTGTCCATTTATTAATGCTACATAGGCTATTTATAGGTTTTAAATAGAGCTGTAGTTTAAAATTTGCTATAAACATTTGTAATAAAGGAATTCCTCATAACTACTGTAAAGGGATAAGTTATGAGAAGCATGTCAGGGTTACAAGTCAGCTCCAGTTTTGTTAAGTTCTGATAGATGAAAGCAAACTTCACGGTGCTGTGATGAAACGCTTCTGCTCACGCCACAATGTCTAGCAGAAGGTCATAGTTTCTTCTAATCCTCATGTGTTCCTGGTCTGTTTGACACCTGACGGCTCTATAATTAAAGGCTGTAGTTCATTACATGTGTATGCATATGCATTTCTAGCCTCTTTAACTCTCAGGACTGGGGTTGTCCCAATCAGGTGTTTTAAAAATGTAACATTTAGTGTTTGCGGGGTCTGAGTCACAATTCAATACCATGTTCCAACATTGGCTAGTGGCACCTGTTGTGCCTTTTGCTGTTTAATACTGTAGCGACTAAAGGAGGTGAGCGAGCAAAGATGTTTAGCTACTAAAGGGACAACATGACAAAGTCTTTGGTGGGGCTTAATGACCTCCAGTTATCACACATATGTTAAATAGTATTGACAGCTGCCTTGTGGCCTGTATCTGTGACTTAAAATAACAGGGTGCTCAATTTGTAATATAAATTGAGCAATTATT
>NW_007579100.1:178654-186946 GCF_000690725.1 Stegastes partitus | reverse complement strand
CCACTTTAACTTTTCCATAAAAATAGTTTGGAATCACATTTTTCATGCATTTTTTTTTTCATAAACTCTTAAAACTGTTTTAAATTTATGTTTCAGAAAATCTGCCGATCATAATCAAATACACTCCCTAAATCATTCCAACCTAATTACTTGGATCACTTTTTAACGACACGCTCGACTCTCGTAAATGGGATTCATTCTGCTCTCTGGATTGAAAAGGCAAACGAGCGCTCGCATCGACCGATCTGTAAGCTTTTATTCCGGCAGTATATCAGCTGACGTTTCTTCCACGGAGCCGACTTTATGGCGGAGCTGTCGATCTGCCTCGGCACTCCTCTGCGCCCGTCGGCCGTCAAATTTGACGACGGTTCATGGTTCCTGAGAAAACCGTTCCCTGCAAATCATGTTCCTTTGAGTGGCTCGTTGGCTCGGTGCTGGCTGCTCGCATGGAGCACAAGGCTTCACTAAGCACTTTCCCCCTATTTATATTGGGTTCCTTCCACGTTTCCAAAGATGTATATTAGGTGGAAGCATTGAATTTGGTACATGGGGTGAGTTTCTCTGCCTCCAGTGCAGGTAGAGGAAATGAAAAAGTAACTCTTGCTCGTTGTGGTATGAGCTTTAAAAACAGAAATATAACATCTGCACATCTGTCTGCTGGTATTGAAACAGGTTATAAAGCATTTAATCTAGTCCCTCAAAACAAGCCTTTAAAGTTGCCCCATTTTACACGAATTGCAACACTTAAAGTTGAACAGTAGTGTACTTGATCTCATGCAAAAATAAAAACAAGCAGTTAATATGTACTATATTAAAAGTGCAACAGAAGCCAGCACCCCTTCGATTACTGAGAGTTTTTCAGCTGCTCTTTGCCGGAGGGGTGTGTTGCTCTATGTTTCTTTCAAAAGTACCCCAGAAGTATTCTTCATTCTTGTCCAGGTCATAGTTTTCATCTTTTATTTTTCTTCAGAAACTTTTCAGTCTCTGTTCGATTCTCTCTCTCTCTCTTTTTTTTTTTTATCATGCTAGAATATTTCATTTCTGCCAAGGAATATGTTGGCGGCTAGAATCGTGGTGTATCCACAGGCGGTTTATGGTGCTGCATCCCCAACGACTTTTTCATTCCTGCAGCCTCGTCTCATCACACTCCCGCCTCTGTGCTTCACTGTCGGGACGATGAATTCACTGTGGCGCTCTTGGCCGGGTTCACTCCATCTGAGCCAGACAAATATATCCTGGTCTCATCTGACCAAAGATTGTGCTTCCAACATTCATCGGGCTTCTTGTCATGTTCTAAAGCAAAGTTTATTCTTGGAGTTTTGTATTGAAGAGCAAGTAAAGGCTTGTTTTTCTTTTACACCATCAATAGAAGTTGCTGTTATGAATTGTTCTTCTAAGTCATTGAATCTCTTGTTTCTCTTTTAAGCCTGTGTGCCACATCTAAAGCACTTGTCCACGTGTTTATTTTAGAGTTCGATTGTCCAAGTAGCACGTTATTCATGACATAATTTAAGGACGATGACTGCTGCAGCTCTGAGTAGTGGTGCTACGGTTCGTCTATACCTCCTAATTACTGCTGCAACTCCATTTCCATTGATTTTTTGTTGGTCATTAATCTGACTGTATTCTTTTTCGGCTATGTGAAGTCTTACAGTTGGATTTTTCAGTTCCTCTGGAGATTTTTTCCCATTTGGAGCCATGATGCAGACATTAGGTCAAACACTAAGAAAGCTCTGCTGACGACCATTTCGTTATCAACTGGAAATCATGCGTTTTACTGAAGTGTAACATCTACACAATAATTACTATCTGCTGGTGTTGAAAAGTCTTATAAAGCATGTAATTTGTTTGCCTCGAAAGTGTGAAAAGCCTTAAATTTAATTTAACATTTGTTAACTTGCGTGTCATCAAATGTGTTGCTTTTGTTTCTCCTTTGTAATCAGTATTTTTTGTAACTATTCTTCTTAAAGAATTGATTTTTGATTGTTCATTAGCTCAAATACTCGACTTGTTAAATTAGATATAATGACAGTATATTTATTGTATTAATTAAATATTGAGTCGGTACAATTTTAAGTTATTTCACATTTAAGTGGAGTTCCAGTCGGCTCCATCAGACTGATGCTGTAGATAAAAAGCTTATCATCTCATTGGCAAGTACTGATTTTACACTTAAATTAATTAGTAATGCTAAATTGAGTAATGAATCCATCCATCCGTCTCAATTCTGTGGTTTATCCATGTCCAGGGTGCATCGATGTATGAATTATCTCATTAGGAATTATTGTTTAATACTGACAAATTAACGAAGCTATCCTAGAAATTAATTCAAGCCTTCATCGTGTGTTTGATTTTCCCATCATAATTAAACACTTTGATTGGTGTGACTTTAAAATTAGTAATTTAATAACACACTATGTGGCACGTAAAGCCTGCATGAAGGCAAAAGACTGATGCGCAATCATCCCAACAAGAAATACCTGTTTTCTGTGAAGTAAAATATTCTCTAGGATTTTTTTTACTCTTATAAAAAGTCTTACTCCAAATCTAACTTTATCAAAATGTTTATATATACATTGAGTCTTGTGGTGGCTCCAACTTTCAGGAAAACATTTCTGCACCGCTGCACCGTACACACTGTCCCCGCGCTGTTATGCTGACAGAACTATAGCAAAGTACAAAAGAAAACGTCCCCGGAGATGAAGTCTGTTGTGTGTTCATCGTAGCTCACAGACGATGGCTCAATAGTTTCATGGTGTTGCACAGGTGTTAATTAGAGCAGCCGACAGAGTGGCACCGGCCTGCCTGCTAGTCTTATATCCTCAGAGGCCCTGGTTTCGTCCCTCCCTTTACACTCCTGGGTTCAGCTTGTTAGATGTTTTATTTGTGATCTGTCAGTGTTCTTGCAGCAACACACCAAGTGGAGAGAGATGCTGAATTTATACAGGGTAAGGAGGGCCATCAGTCTTCCATCTTTTTTTTTTTTTACTCTGCTGCTTTAAAAGAAGCATAAATAGATTTGCAGGGGGGTGGGGAGCGTATTAGAGTCTGCTTTGAGACGTTGGTGATTGCAAGTCGGAGCCGTTGGATATGTTTCAGTGCAGTTAGCGCCATTTGCTTGTTATCTGCCTACAGAAATGGAAGCAGCTGTCTCGGCTCCAGCGAAGCCTCATCCTGTTCCTGCTGGCTCTGCTGCTCATACTAGGACTGCTCTCCTACCCCAGCATCAGAGAGCAGTGGAGAGGTAACCGGCCGATGCCCAGCTCACGTGCACACATCCACAGACGAAGGTGCTGTTGCTTTAGCTAGCTCAAGCTGATGGGATTGCATATAGTCTGTGTCTGATCAATTCAACACACCAGGATAAAACATTGATAGGTGTCAGTTTCTTTATTGGTTTAGAACATTTTTGTGCTTTAAATGAAATCCACACTCGGTGGATAAATCTAAAAAAATTCAGCATTTTCACCCTCTGAACTCCTACAGCTACAGTTTGTAGGTGTCACATTTTTATTCACTATGTGTTCATTTTTTGTTTGTTTTTTTAAAATCCAATTTAAAGTTTGAAACCTCCACCACAACCATGGCTACAAGTAGAGGGAACTCAAAAATGTTCTTTATACAGTATGGCAAAGTTAAAATGCCATAAATCATATAAATAAGAAAGTTGGACTGTTTATTTTACAAAGAAATTTTTTTAAAAATTCATCAAAATACACAACTGTTCCCAAGTTCCCACTGGCCTTACCATTACTGCAAAAAAAAAAAAATCGACTCTATATACTCGATGCATTTTACTACATATATTTTAGTGGGTTTTAATTAATTAAACACAGCCTGCAGTTCAGCCAAAAAGTTGCAGAATTTTTGTCACGTGACTGTCAGTCGTAGATGAGTCACTTTTGGCTTCACGGTTGCACCAAGAAGTGCGTAATTTTTTTGTTTTTTACCAAATCTGGTGCAAAAGATTTATGTTTGGTCAATGTTTAAATGAAATGTGAAAAAAAGCCATTTTAAGCTTAAATTTAGTTAAGATTCTCTGACAGAATAGCATGTGCACAATGAGTAGTTTACGGATCTTTGCAAACTTGGAAAACTCAAAAGGATGAGGTGTCATACGCCTGCTTAAACTGCTCATTCTCAGTTTTTACATCATTCAAAGTATTTTCTCCCCCCAGTATCAGAGCTATGATACAGTAGCAGTTTATAATGGTAATCATTTTCTTGTCTGTTTCGTGTGTGCAGGGCTGTCCGACAGGGAGGACTGGCTGGAGGTCAATGACAGAGACATGAAGGCCGTCCCTCCTGGTGTGAAGCCAGCGTTGGATCCGGCTGCAGGTGACCAGCCTCCAGCTCCTGCCGCTGGGCCACATCTGGAGCCAGCTGTGCATCCGGACGTTGTAGTGGAGCCCAAAGGACCAAATGTCCCCATTTTGCCGAAACCTCCCACCAAGGTTAGACTTGTAATTGCTTTTTTTTTTTTTAAATTTAAGGAATATCAGTTGACATCAATTAAAATATAAAAATGCTTGTTGGCCAAGATTAAGTAGTTCTTATCTGCAGTTTTTTGCCAAAAAGCGGTCCAACCCCCAAAGATCTATCATATTAATGAAACATGTTAATTATACTTAGTCTTGCATTACAATCAGACACATTACATTTATATTATTAAAGTGACATCATGAAACACAACTGCTTTTCTCTGTTTAATCTCCTTAATCGAGTGCATCAGTAAATTATGAGACGAATATACTTTTACAGTTTCCTTCTATATTATGGTTTCTTAAAGCTGTATTGCTAAAACAGTTGACAACAAATCCTAATATTTCCACCTGACTTGGCGTGGTGTCAGTCTAAATATTTGTAGTTTTGGGTCTGGAACAGTAGTTTATTTAACACAGGGCTCCAGAGTGCAACCATTTGGGTGCAACTGAAAAAAATCTGTCAACAAAACATATTCATCGGTCGCACCAGCGTGCCTGATATTTAGCCGGCCTGTCTGTGTCTCTGGGCAACCTGCCCAGGTAGATAAATTCACTTGGTTTTTGGCCACACACCTGTCTGGGTGATGCATGTGGGGGCGTTTGGGGAGCATCAGTAAATTGCAGTGTCTACTGATGCATGTGCAGCGTTTAGGAACATCAGTAAATTCTAGCAACTGCTTATAATTAGCATGTGAGGCCTTTAGGGGGCATCTGGAAATGTGAGAAAACAACCTGGGTTACACCTTTACCACCACCGCAAGTAAATTCTAAACCTGTGAGAAACACGGAAATATGATAAATTATCAACATTATGCATGAGAGCATCAGGGTTTCAAATTGAAGCACTAAAAAAGCCAAGAAATGTTTGTAAAATTTGCCTTTGTTCATTATAATGGAAAGGCAGAGCGAGGTTTTGCTAACATTAAGTATCAGATCGTTCTTGTGCAAAAGGACAAACATCTACTAAATATGTGCATCTTTATTTCCTGTTTACATCCATTTACATAATGTGTTAGAACATTAGCTGGCATAAAAGGTAATGTTTAAAATGCTGTGGAAAACTTTGGCTGCACCTAAATGATGTGCTACGTCTTGTGCACCGGTGCAATCAGTGTGAAAAGTTACTCTGGAACCCTGTCACAGCTCCACAAGATGCTCTCAAATGGCGTTTTTTAAAAGGTCATTCTTGATACGTGCATCCAGTGGACCATATATTTGCATACTTATGAGTCCCTTGCCATGAGGTGTTCATGTTATCTCCCTTGTTTCTAGCTCTAGCCGTTTGTTTATCCACAGAAAAAGACATTTCCCAACAAAAGAGGTCCACCGAACCTGCAGAAAGATGGAAATGCTTCAGACACAGTCGGCGGGGAAAAGAAAGAACAAGAGGTGGTTCGAGAGGAAGAAGGCGAAGAGGAGGGCAAAGAGAAGAAGATTGTCAGGTGACCTGTTTGTTGTCTGCTGTTTTCGCTTTATAAAAGCTCTACTGAAGGTTTTGTTGACATGTTAACAAATGTTTTCCACCGGCGCTGAGGCTCTGTAGTCGTCGTAGTGTATGGATCAGAGAGGCACGTATGAATAATTCAGGTGTATGGTATTTTAAAATTTTTATTACGCAGCTGGAGAGGAGCGATGATCGAAGCCGACCAGGCCACGGAGCCGCCGCCGTCAGCCAATGAGAAAGAAGCTGCAGTCCCTCCAGCGGCCGTGAACCCTGCCGACACCGTCCCGCTGGAAGGTCAGCATCTTGACGCTCAGCGAGTTTGATGAACGGTGCAGCGAAAAGTGCAAAGTTTTCTTACACAGAAAGTTTTCAAACAGATTCTTTCACCCAGCTTTGACCAGCTTTACTTCTATATGCCGTTTTAAAGCCCCGCACCTGTTTCTGCCTGCACATTTGAACATTTCAAACCTGGAAGATGAAGTCCTGGTGCGTTCAAAGCGTCAACACGTGGAACGAAATAATCCCTCCGCCGCTGCAAATAATCAGAAAACGAGCTGTTGAAAGGGCTTCCTGGGGGGAAACACAGCACTTTGATTATTTCTCATCCCTTTTCTGCTGTTTGTAGTTTCTACTGCAGCTCCAGACCGACTGGAGGCCGTACGTGATGCCTTCAGACACGCGTGGAAAGGCTACAAGAACCACGCCTGGGGGCACGACGAGCTCAAACCCATCTCCAAGTCTTTTGGTGAATGGTTCAGTCTGGGCCTGACGCTGATCGATTCATTGGACACCATGTGGATTATGGGCCTCAAAGAAGGTATCACATGTCACTTATTCTATCTAAAGGCTCAGTGAAATGTTTCAGTGCTGACATCAAATAGAGTACAAATATGGAGAGATATTCTAGATAGCTTAAACATCCACACTTTTAGGTTTGTACGTAAATAGAAACTTCAAAAAGCATCATGTGTAGGAGCTGGATTCAGAGTGCAGAGTCAATTATTACTTCTCTTCCTTCTCTACTTGCTCCTTCTAGATGGATGCAGTGCTGTTGATTGGTCAACATTCTCCCGCTATCTTTGTTTAATTCCAATATACTGAACCACTCTAGACTTTGTGAGGAAAATACCAAATTATCAGACATATTTGTTTTTATCTGGCGTGCTCCCATGTGCATTCTTCTCGTGTTAACCTTGGAATGCACAAATGTCTCTCCTCAGGCCTTTAGGAATGTGCAGGTCATGACTATTTCTTTCTCTACCGCTCTGTGTACAATATGATCGCGTATGTAACTTCTACCTAACTGTTAGTAGGATTGAAGGTCAGGCAGTGATCACATAGATACCAAACGGTTTGAATTCTTTGAAGCTGAGACATCTGTTTGCATCCCCTCTTTCTGTACAGTTTGTGTAGAAGTGTTCCATTTGCTTTGCATTTGATCCTAACAAGCTTCAAAGTCCATCAGTTTTGCATTTCAAAGTGTGTTTGTAGGCATTTCGTGGCTCTGCTGCACATATGAACAAAGTTGTACAAAGCCTTCTGTTTCTCCGGCGGGAGAAAGTCTGAAGGGGCTGGAGGCTCGACGTATGAAAACAGAAACCTGCAGGTGTGGAGTTAGGAGGAGGCTCAAGGTTATATCACTTGCTGCTAGCGTCACACGGCAGCGCGTCTGCATTGTTGTAAATGTGTAGAATATGAAAGCGATCCCTGTGCTTGTGCTGCATCTTGATCCTACATCCTGTTCGCTCAGCTAAGTCGGAGCACTGCTCTCCTCTGACAAAGCCTCGGTGGGGGGCTCTGGAATCTGTTACTAGTCCACTTGATGCCATCACCGGAGGCGAAACTCCTCCACGCAAATGTATTTCTTTCTTGTCCTCTTTTTTTTTTTTTTTTCCCCCCTTTTCACACGGCTGTAATTCATCTCACTTGGCACAGAGTTCGCAGAAGCAAAGGACTGGATAGAGAAGGAGCTGTCCTTCAGCAAGAACGTGGACGTGAATCTTTTTGAGACGACCATACGCGTCCTCGGGGGGCTGCTGAGCACCTACCATCTAACAGGAGACCAACTGTTCCTGGAGAAAGCTGTGAGTTGACCCACGCTCACCCTACTGTGTCTTCAAGATCATAACTGTGTAAATTAGGGGTGTAGGATTGATCAAAGATCACACAATGGACCCCAGTTTTGATGCTTATTTTGTTTGCCACACTTTTATTCACAGGTCTAGCGCTACATAAGAGAAATGAGATGTTTTAGGAGACGTAGAAATTTTCAAGCATTCTTAGAAATGAAAAAAACACTCCCAAGTTTTAAGATCGATCGTTATTAGAAAACTGATTTGTTGTCGGTTACTGCAAGACAGCTGC
>NW_007579100.1:174950-177986 GCF_000690725.1 Stegastes partitus | reverse complement strand
ACCATACTTTGTTTTTAGTAACACCTTTCCCTTTTATTTTCAGTTATTCTTATTTTCTTTGCTGCACTCTTATATACAGCAGGTTTATTTGAGCTTAAGAGGAATTGAATGTTTCAGGAAACATGTAGAAATTTAAGAGCATTTTTCGAAACAAAAAACAAGCCAAGTTCTAAGATCGATCCTTGTTAGAAAACTGATTTTTTGTTATGAATGTCGCTGCAAGACAGTTGCATTTAAAAAAAAAAAATGTAATTCAATATTACTTTACTTTTGGAACAAGTAAGCTGCATTTTCTTCTTTAATTCAGTTTCTCGTCTACTTTTAAAGAAAGATCTGGGGTCCAGATTGATGCCCGCCTTCAAAACGCCCTCAAAGATCCCGTTCTCGGACGTCAACATCGGCAAAGGGACGGCGCACCCTCCGAGGTGGACGTCGGACAGCACGCTGGCAGAGGTTACGAGCATTCAGCTGGAATTCAGAGAGCTGAGCCGCCTCACCCAGGAGCCACAGTACCAGGTTAGGACACCAGGAGGCGCTCCGTTACAGTCGAACCCGCTGCAGAATGAGTGTGAGAATGAGCGTGTCAAATGATTTTGATTTGCCGCCGTTTGAGATGGAGTGGAAAAAGATTGGAGGCAGTTAATATGAATGTTTCCTGGGTTAAGATGGAGGGTTTGGAGTTCAGTTAAAATCCCGCATTAAGTACATCTCGGCGGCACTCGCGGGATTGAAGTGACAAGCACGAGCAAAGATTTGTTTTAAATCCGTCATGTTGTCAGTTTATGAGCTATTCCAGAAACCGGAGCTCGTGCCTGAAGATGTTCCAACCGGGTCTGACACCGAGCTGAATAATTCCCGTCATAACCGGAGCCAGCGCCCGTGTGACATAAGCTTTTGATGAGCTCACTGTTATCAAAGTGTGAAATTGCTAATAATTCTCCAATGATAAATTGCTTATAGCGGTGTTTTTCAAACATATTAGCTGCGGTAAGTGAAGGAAAGCCGGCGGGTTCATTATCTCACGTCTCGTTCGTTGATGTCGTCTCTTTTCTTTTTTCTTTTCTTTTACCTTTTCCAGGAGGTTGTCAATGAGGTGATGAAGATGGTCCACAAGCTGCCCGGAAAGCACGACGGCCTGGTGCCCATGTTCATCAACACCAACAGCGGCCAGTTCACCCACAAAGGAGTGTTCACGCTCGGTGCCAGAGCCGACAGCTACTACGAGTACCTGCTCAAGCAGTGGATCCAGGGAGGCAAAACAGAAGACGAGTAAGTAGAGCTTCACATTTTTTTTGCATCGATTTTCTGTGACTCTGAGAGGAAATACTGGGTTGTAAAAACTTCAACAACAGGCCCATTAAAACAAAACAAGAATTACTTTACAAAACATCAGTATTCTATGACATAAGGTCCAACTAGTCTGTTGGCTGTGCGGCAATAATTCATTAGTGTCATATAACAAAGGTGCAGCGTGAAAGATGGACAACGCAAATTCATTCATTTAATCTTTCTTTACATCTCTAGGAATGTCTGAGAACAAGTCCTCATTTACTATGATTTCCAGAGTCCAAAGAGACTAAAAAGAGTAAAAATTCATAAGAATATATAGTTAGAGTCAGCTGTTTCAGTGTCTTCATGTAATCCCAGATGTTACCATCAGAGCTGCTTCTTCTTCTTCTTCTTCTTGTGGTCATATCAGACACCAGAGAAGAATCTGAACATCTAGGCTGTATAGTATAGTATAATATAGGGATCACTATATTGTGCACTATGTAGTGAAGTATGTAGGGAGCACCTCGGCAAAGTCACATTTCGGACGCTACTCAAGCTATTAATTACGTCACTCGCTAGCTGTGATTTGTGCCGCAGCAGCATAGTACAAACACAGCAAATTCACAGTTTATTGCGTAGCTAAGAAATCAAATCAAATCAAGTTTATTGTTGTTTTGCTGTACGTACCAGATGAGAGAACATTTCTTCTGGATCCAGTAACTTAAAGCTATCTAAATAAAGACGTGTTTGCATATCTGAATCAGCAGATCAGCATTCTGACAGCTTGTGGCATGAAGCTGTTGATTAGTCTGGAGGTTCTTCCTTTAATGCTCCAGAAACGTTTGCCTGATGGCAGCAGTTCAAACAGTTTATGGAGAGGCTGTGAGGAGTCCCTGACAATGTTCAGTGTCCTGCTCCTGCAGCAGCTCTGGAAAAGTTCAGAGCTCGCTGTCTGTCTGTCCACCCGAAATAATGTCGTCCCATCCAGCTGTATGTCCGTCTGGGATGTCATGGAGCCATGTTTCTGTTAAAGCAAACACTCAGCAGTCCCTCCACTCTCTGTGGGCTTCTCCCAGCAAGCGTAGCTCGTCTATGGAGTTATATTTGTGACACAATCCTGTATAACTCCAGACTCGTCCAGCTTGTTGTGAGGGAGCGGACATTGGAGAGTAGGGGGACGATCCCGCTGGTCTGGAGGGGTTAGCCTTTAGCCTACCATGGATCTAGCTCTCTTCCTCCTCCTTTGTTTACGTTCGTAGCGTTTGTGCTTCCTTCTCTCTCTGTTAACTGCCGGCGTCGTCTCCAATCGGACTCCGTGTTGGTGTAGCATGTCCAGATCACAACCGAGCGCCGCAATTTTGCCGACGTTCACTGTCCTGATGTTCAGCAAAGTCTCTCGGCTGTAAGTTTTGCAGAATGGATAGACAAGACATTCAAAACTTTCACTCTCACTGTCTCCTGAAGAGGCCACTGCGTCTATGTGCACCATCATCTCATCGAACCCATCTAAGGAACAGGTAAAATAAAATTTAGCAAAACAAAGGGGAATTACATTTTAATGACAAGTTTTCGCGCTCTTGTTGGTCTAGCTTGCATTTCCTTTCGTGCAATGCATGTCGGTCCATATTGCTGGTTAGTGACCATCGGCTGTACACTGCTTTTTATGGTGCATTGTGGGATATTTTGAGTGTACTATATAGGGTGTAACATTTGTAACTTAACATTCGGACAGCACTACAAAATGGTGAACACCCTATATAGTGC
>NW_007579100.1:173819-174622 GCF_000690725.1 Stegastes partitus | reverse complement strand
AAAAAACACTCCCAAGTTTTAAGATCGATCGTTATTAGAAAACTGATTTGTTGTCGGTTACTGCAAGACAGCTGCGTAAATGGTGTTTTCCTCTTTCCTTATTCTTCCCTTCCTTATTATTTTAACAACACCATTGCGTGAATTAGGGGTGTGGGATCGATCAAAAAGGACGCACTGAGGAATTAAAGTGATCAATCTTCCCTTTTCTGTTCAATTCAGGTGCTTATTTTGTTTGTCACACTCGAATATATATATCTCAGGTCTAGTAGAGCTCAAGAGGAATGACATGTTTGAGGAAAATGTAGAAATTTAAGAGCATTCTGTGAAACAAAAACTCTCCCAAACTGTAGGATTGATTGTTATGAGGAAATTGATTAGTTGTTGTTAGTGTCGCTGCAAGACAGTTGCATTGTTAAAATAATTTCAGTAATGCTTTACTCTTAGAATGCATAAATGGTGTTGTCCTCTTCCTTAATTCTTTACCTTTTGTTCTAAATTATGGTTATTTTCTTTGCCGCACTCTTATGTGTATCAGGTTTCGTAGCGCTTAAGAGGAATTGAATGTTTTAGGAAATTCGTTTTTAGAAACAAAAAGCAGTACCAAGTTCCAAGATCAATCCTTGTTAGAAAACAGATTTTTTTCTATTAATGTTGCTGCAAGACAGTTAGATTTTTAAAATAAATTCAATAATGCTTTACTCTTAGAATGTATAAATGGTGTTTTCCTCTTCCTTAGTTCTGACCATACTTTGTTTTTAGTAACACCTTTCCCTTTTATTTTCAGTTATTCTTATTTTCTTTGC
>NW_007579100.1:149108-170574 GCF_000690725.1 Stegastes partitus | reverse complement strand
TCTAATGTGCCTCAAAGCTTTATTATTTTTTTGTATGGTGATATCATGTTAACCAGAACTCTTCTAACTCCTACAGACTGATTCTCACTGATTTTTGACACTAATGTGTCCTCTTCATGTGTTTTGTCCAGTTTGTTGCAGGACTACCTTCAGGCCATAGAGGGAGTGAAAAAACACCTTCTGAGAAAGACGGGGCCCAACATGTTGACCTTTGTTGGAGAGTTGTCCAACAACCGCTTCAACGCTAAGATGGTACTGAGTGTAGAAACACTGTCAAGTCATTTACAGACAATGATTATCTCGTTCAATCAATCAGCCTCTTTGCTTTTGTCAGATCTGTAGTTGTACAAACTCCTGTGCCGTCTGTCCAATCAGCTCCAGCTCTCATCACGGCTTTTTCCTTGTGACTGTGCCTTTTTTTTTCCCTCAGGATCACCTGGTGTGTTTCCTGCCAGGGACTCTGGCTCTGGGGGCCCACAACGGCCTCCCGGGAGACCACATGGATCTGGCTGTGCAGCTGATGGAGACCTGCCACCAGATGTACGTTCAGATGGAGACCGGACTGAGCCCCGAGATCGCACACTTCAGCCTGCAGTCCACCGACGGGCGAGATGTCATCGTCAAGGTGAGGCTAAGAGCACAAAGATGTTACTGGGTTGTCCTCTAACTTTAGTTCTTGTGTTTATTTATGTTGTGGTACTTTTACTGTAAAGGTTTGTTCCTACATTCTCTACAAAGCACCTTAACTAAGACACGGCCGTGCTAGAGACTTGGTTTACGCGTGAGATAAAGGTAATGTCACGTTCTAAAATAACTCCAAGGTCACTCACAGTGGAGCTGGAGGCCAAAGCAATCAAATTTCTACCTTCAGGAAGGTTACGGCGTTGGTTTAAACTGTTTCCCGAAGGTGTTCATTAATTTTGAGCACTGCGGTTTGTGGTGCCGTTGAGTTGTACCGCATCACACTGAAAGCTGTTTTCAAAATACTTCCTTATTATACAGATGTATGTGCATGTAAACATGCTCAGTTAAAGTTTGTCTAAAAATGCTCAAACACTTCATTCAAAATTTGGCTAAAGTTGAGTTTTCTAAAGGCCTAAACAAACCAACAGATAAACACAGTGATGAATGTACCACTGGACAGCAATCATGGAAGTTATTGTGTCTTATTCAAATCTCTTTTTCTTTTGTGAATTCAAATTGATGTGCCTTTGGAAGTCTTTCTTTCACTATTGAAAACACAATCTGCAATTTTTAAACCGGTGAACAGGAAGAGCTGGTACCTGCCGAGAAAACGTGTAAAAAAAGAAAAACATGAAGTGAAGTTTTAATCAGCTGCTCTCCATTTGTTGGGAGAGTTGTGACCATCGGCCTCCTCGGGGCTCGTTTTTCATTAACAGCTCCAGGTTTATCGACACGTCCAATGTTTTTGCTCTTCATTAACCTTAAATATTATTATGAAGCACTTTTAACATATTTTCGTATTCTGGGATTAAAGACTAAGGAAACAAATGTTAGGTCCTGAGGGCTTTTTTTATTCCTTATGAGTAATTTAGAGTGAACCAACCACTGCTAAATACTCACCTGGTCGTGTTTATTTAACAGATTTCTAATTTAAAAATTCTTTTTTTAAATCTCTCTGGTCCATGTAGATAAAACTAATGCAGCTTTTCAACTCTGTTTTCTTTTTATAGCACCAAATCATAACAAATGCTCACTCAGGGGACTTTAACATCGTAAGGTCAAGACCTTGCATTATTACAGAGAGAAACAATTCCCCCTTGAGCAGACGGTCGGGGAGGAAAAACTCCCTTTTTAGCAGGAAAAACTGAAAACACAAGCAGACTCAGGGGCGGCGACTAACTGCCTCGAAGCAGACGGCGTGAAAGAAAAGATGAGCCCTGAAAAACAACAAACAATGAGCGCTAAGCAGGTTGTTTTTGGCCGGTAAGCGTGGATCAGAAACATGCAGCTCTGCAGTTGGAGATACACGCTGAAAGGCAGAAAGAGGACGGAGAGGACGAAGCTCAGGCTACAGGGGAGAGAACACATAGAGTTAATGATGTGCAGTAGAGGTATATAAATTCATAGTGTTGAAAGAGAGGAGAGGAACGGTGCTCTGTACATCCTGAGAAGTCCTATAGCAGCTTAACTAGGGATGGTTCAGGGTTATATGGGCAGCTCTAAGTATAAACCTTATCAAAAAGTTATTCATTTATTCAGTCATGCTTTATTTACATCTCGAGGAATCATTGAAAACATGCCCTCATTTACAAAGATATACATTCAACAGAATAAGAATTTATTTTTATGACCCTTTACAGCAGCTCAAAGGGTGACCAAAGTGCTTCACGGTGAAAAACAAAAGAAAAATAACTTGACAGAAGCAGTGATCATTGGTTTAAATTGATCAACAGGTAGAGCTGCACCAAGCTTCCATGTTTGCTGCAAAGAGTGAGTACAGCAGAAAAGCTCAAAGCAGTTTTAGGGATTTTGGTGTTGGTATGCGAAACTTCAAGCTTTTGCCCGAACGACTGGAATAATGATTTTGGTGCCGACTTATCAAGGAAGTTATGCATTGCAGCATCTTGCCATTCAGTGCCTTCATAAATAAACAGAAGCTAATGTATCTGGACTCACTGCTGAGGACGGCCGGCCAACTTTTTGGTACAATAGGCAGTGATGAGTGGAACAGTTGTCACAGGTAATGAATGTGAGAGCTGAGTGGTGAACTGGATCCAGGCTTTCAGAGTGGAGGTGGAGGCATTTCTGCAGATGACGTCAACGTCGTGTAGGACAGACAAGAAGACGGCTTTAGTTATTTTCTACACCAGACAAGTGGCTCTGTTTCTGTTCTGCAGTAGCTTACAGATTAGTGTATCAATATAAGATTTAAATGTGAGTTTCTGATCCAAATAGATGCTTAAATAATTATATTCCAATACTCTCTCAGTGCTCTGCCCAACCTGATCTTCATAATTTATAAACCAAATCCTAAGAATAAGTAGGATGTCTGCCTCCTGAACCCAAACTGAGAGCTGCAGCTGAAGGTTCTGCATCCCATTCTGCTTTTGAAAACTCCTATAATAAGCCTGCAGTCTGAGAGCGACGTGCTCTATTGGGATAATGTGGTGCTGTGATGTCTATGAGATACGATGGAGGCTGGTCATCAAGGGTTTTGTATGTGAGCAGAAGGATTTTAAATTCTATTCTGGATTTTACGGGGAGAAACTAACAAGAAGGAAATAACATCATTCTCTGCGGTTCATGTCGGCACTCTCTGCAGAATTCTGCATTAACTTTTCAACAAGGTATTGGGACACCCTGATAATAAGGAAACGCAGGAGTCCAACCCAGAAGTAACGAATGCAGCGAGCAGCTTTTCAGCATCACTGAGAGACGGGATGTTCCCGAATCTGACGAAGGAGAGAGACGGCTTGTCCTAAAGACATGGTTTATGAGAGCTAAAGGGCATACCACGGTCTAAAATACCTCCAAGGTGACTCGCAGTCAAGCTGGAGGCCAAAGCAATCAAATCGCTACCTTCAGGAAGGTTGCGGCGTTGGTTTAAACTGTTCCTCGAAGGTGTTCATTAATTTTGAGGGGCTGTGGTTTGTGGTGCTGTTGAATTATACTGCATCACACTGAGAGCTGTTGTCCAGGACTGATCCCAGCTTTATTATACAGAGAGAATAAAGAAAAGGCTTCGTTTGAGAGTGTAAATTCCCTGGCTGTGTCTGTTTGTGTTTGTTTTTAAAAGATATAAAAGATAATACTTGCTCCCAACTCAGGCATCAGACTATCGCCGATTGATTGGAGTTTTCAGAACCACTCAATCGTTCAGTCGTTTATTGTTTTATTTACTTAAATCCATTCTTCACTGATCAGTGGAGCGGCAGAAGCCTTCAAAGTGAACCCAAGACTTTTCGAGGTGCAGTCAAAGGAACATTTTTTGTGTTTTAAAGTTTCCAGAGTCGCATCTCGCCCCGGGAGGTTTTTCAAAATGTCACTGTTTCTTGATTCTTCATGCTCGGAGCCATCACTAATCTCAGCAAAACGCTCTCAGTTTTGTTTCCTCCTCTTTTTTTGTTTTGCTTTTATCTCCTTTCTCCGAAGGCAGCATTGAGAATTTGAGCGCCGCTGAGTCCACCATGTATCAGTCATACACAGAAATTTCAATTTGTCTGTATTTAATCTTGAACGTGGCTCCTGCTCATTGATAAGAACTCTTGAAAGTGGCATTTTTTCAATTTCTGCGAGGCCGCCCGGCGAAATTAACAGTCTGATCTTTATCTGATGCTTTTTTTTTCCTCCCCTCATAATATTTATTGACGACGTCTCCCGTGTCCTCCAGCCTGCAGACAGACACAACCTGCTGAGACCAGAAACGGTGGAAAGTCTGTTCTACATGTACAGATTCACCAAGGACACCAAGTACAGAGACTGGGGATGGGACATTCTGCAGAGCTTCAATAAATACACAAAGGTACGGAGCACACCTCACCACAAAGGTTAATTACTTGTATTAACAGCTTAATTACCTCTAGGAGACTTATATATCTTGGCTTCTGGTTGTCGTCAGTCGTATGTGCTATAATTGTGCAATACGCAAAACAATGTGAACAGATTACTGGGGGTAAGGAGTTTAGAAGGTAATAAAGGAAACTACACCCAAAGCCCTATTTGCACAGCGTTACCTGGGGATGTCGTGTAATTGAGAAACTACCCCCCTCATGTCACTGCTTCGTACAGCGCATTCACACAGCATAAGGGAAGTCATTATCCACGGATCCGCTATTAATAAGCAGCCACATAATAACTGTTGAGAAAGACAGCAAAATGTTCCCCACCCCCTGCTGCCGTGCACGTCGTCCGTCTAATCATCCTTGGAGATTTCGCTCCTCGGATTTATTTGAGGTTTCTGCGAATGGGTCTCGGTGCTCCGTAGCGACACGAGCCGCCCTCAATTTGCACCCAAAAGGCTTCCAAGTTTTCATTTGGAACTGCCAGTGCAGCCTCTATAATTCACAAGAGGGAGCAGGCAGCAGGAGGGAGTGGGGGAAAACAAAAAAGAAACTGCTAAAAAAAACGTCCCAGATCACAGACACCAACTCCCAGAAGACTCATTCTGAGTGGCAGGTGATTTGCTGTGGAATTTTTAATTAGCAAACTACAGCTATGGCAAATTTGCATTAGATTAAGATTACAAGTGACCTCCTTTGTTCTTACAAATGACCAGAATTCATCTAGAAGTGCCAATGCAGCCTCAATAATTCACAAGCGGGAAATAGGCAACGAAAAAGGCTCCAAATCACAGATTCCAACTTCCACACGGCTAATTCTGAGTAGCAGCTGATTTGCAGTGTATTTTTTTACTTCACAAATTACAGGTATTGCAAATTCGAACAAGATTAGCATCCAGAGGTCTCTGTGTAATACTAGTCTTGTGCAATTAGGGCTAGTCATTCAGTTGATTTGTTTGTTGTTGCAGGGGCAGCTCACAATTCAAAAGAAATTAGCTCGCAGCTAATTTGCATCTGTTGTTCCGTGGGCAGGAACAGAACAAAAAAGAAGAACCACAGAGCAACTAAATACACTTCATAAAACAGCACAGAGAGTGAAGGTTCATCAGTGTGAGGTGAAAGATACAGTCAGTTAAAATGGTAAATACAAGGTAATCAGTGGTGCTGACTGATCTGGAGGCTGGTTTTAAACACTGCGACGCCTCCTGAGTCTGCAATGTTTCCACTTTTTCACTGCTTTAACTGAAAAAAACAGATTGAGCTGTGTTTCTGGACTGCGATAACCTCCAGTAGACGCTCTGGTCCCACCTGCTCTGCCGCTGAGAGATTAAGAATCATTTTAAACAGCAGGCATGCATCAGAGTAAAGTAGAAAACTGTCTAAAAGTTTTTGGGGAGAAGCTTAACTTACATCCTGATGGATTCGTCTGCTCTATAGTGGGTTTATTAACTCCGCCTCGACTCCTGCAGGTCCCCGACGGCGGCTACACGTCCATCAACAACGTCCGCGACCCCGCCAACCCCGGGCCTCGGGACAAGATGGAGAGCTTCTTCCTGGGCGAGACGCTCAAGTACTTGTACCTGCTCTTCTCCGACGACGTGGAGCTGCTCAGTCTGGACAAGTACATCTTCAACACGGAGGCCCATCCTCTGCCCATATGGCCGTCCCCGCCCAAGTGAAGTCGCTGTACAGGAGGCGTCTGTAAAGAATCGGGACCACAGAGTCGGGTGCGTCTGAAAGCAACCGTCCAGGCTCATGAAGCAGATCTGTGCTGTCCACCTGTGCTTTGATATGTGAAGGAGTTTTGTTGTAATTTTTGTTTGTTTGTTTTTCTTTATTTTTCCTAAGGAAAAGGTTCGTGACAGAGCTGGTCTCTCATGTAAAATTTTTTAAAGAATCAGATGAGGCGAGCTGGCACACTTAATAACCGGGTGAATGGGATGCTTTGTGTCTGTTTGAATCCTAATTTTTCCTACATTATCTGTCTGCGAAGGAACAAATTCATTGCGTTAAATCACTGATGTTTGAAGGTGCAATAGGCGGTGATGAGAGTAAAAGGAGTCTATCAGCTGCATTTATATTGAACAGATTTTATTTGTCTTACATTGGCGCTTTCTCACATAGAAAAAAAAAAAGAGGCAAAAATCCCTCAGGACCTCTGTTTCTTCTATAACTGCATCCGAAGGGTTTTTAGCAGATTCAGTGCAGCACCAAGGGACCAGATCAGTGCCTCACGTAAATGTGAATTATTCCTAATGCCCGACATGCATGTCTTTTATAGAATAAAGACGTCAAGTAAAGCACTAGGACGTCTATGGCTAGCTGTAATGATTTAAAACCATATTGGTGGTATAATTAATGAAGGCCTGCTCTGCTGTTTGTGTCCAGCTTCCAGGTGTGGAGTTTATCAGACTTCCATCCTCTTGCACTTTTAGGCCACCAGATTAAAGCAACAATAGTTCTATTGATCATTGTTACCAAAATGGAACAAACTAATATATTGCGCTTTGTGCGGCATCGATTTTGGAGCTTTAGATTCTTTAGGATCCTGAAAAATAAAAAAAGTTAAATAAGGTAAAGCTTCTGGTCTATCCATACCTCTTTCTGTTTTTTAAGGTGAACCTGGCTGTGATGTGATTTATGTGTTTAGTAGAAGAGTTGTCGCGGTTCTTTAGATCACATCTACACTGATTAGCCACAACTTTAAAAGCATCTTCTACCATTGTGTTGGTCCAACTGCTGTGAATCACCAAAGAACAGATGAGGGACGTCTAGTGGCTTGCTTTGGGTTGCAAAATGGAGATTTTGTAGATAAAACCTAATCCAACACAACCTGAAGTTTGATTAGATTTGCATCTGGAAGGTTTTGAGGCTGAATCATAGACTGTATAAAAGATGGATGTAGCTACCATGACGTCACCCGTTGGTTTCTGCACTGAGAAAATGAAGCCAGAGTTTTGCTACTTCCTGGTTGACATCTTGGATTTTTGGAGCCAGTGACGCAAAAATCGTGGGAGGGGGGCGGAGCCATAGGAGCAGCGATTGGTCAGACGGATTGAGAGGCGGGCCCTCTCTGCCCCGCCTACATTTACTGCCTTCTGCTCGCTTCGTCTGTATGGTCGCTGCTGACTGTCAATCAAGCCAGCCACGCCCCTTGCCCCGCAAAATGTTGACTATTTTTTAAAAATTCAGTATTGATTTATTTCCAGATTGGCCACCTGATCTCTGGATTTGACTATGAAAACTCAAAGAAAAAAATCCTGAGCTGTAGGAATGCAGTATTTCATGATCTGTGATCACTTTTTTCCAATTCCAGTCTATGGGAGCCAGGGCTTTTTGGAGCCAGCAGCTAGTGGATGTAGTGATATTGCAGGTTTTTGACACTTCCGGGTTGGCTTCATTTTTCAGGGCCGGTTGCTACGTCCATCTTTTATACAGTCTATGGGTTGAATCAGCGTATTGAGCTCTTGGTCGTGTTCCTCGAGCTGTTCCTGAGCAGGGTTTGCTGCCATCATGGTTTGCTTGGTCTGCAGCAGTGTCTGGAATCATGATGGATGTCAGTGGAACATCCACGTGGACACCAATAACCCAAGGTTTCCCTCCATAGTACCGCACTACAGTGAGTGTTGGCTGTCTGTAGTTTTAATGTTGTGGCCGATCGGTGTAGAGCTGAAGAAAGAATGAGAAGGATTTTCAGCTACACAGATAATGACCTCTTGTTTCAGTGATGAATGTGAACATTTTCCCTTCGATTGTATTATTTTGCATTTTCGTTGAGAAGCAGCATTTCTCAGTCGGGGTATTTACATGCTCTATAGTTCCTGGTTTCGATTACATTCACACTTGTTTTGTATTATGTGAAGGAAAATGAATGAAGGCTGCAGTGCAGTCCTGAATTAGCGGTTGCTGTGAAGTCAGATCAAAACAATCGTTTCATGTGTCAGGAACAATATACGGTACCGGCCTCAGTGTAAGACCATATTTTTTCTGGAAATTAAGGTTTGAAAAAGTGGGAATCATGTTATATTTAAGGTCTGTTGCGTGTTCACAACATCAGATCCTGTTTTTGTATGGAGGCTGTGTAGCACACCGTCTAGTGCAGAGTGTGTTGAATTATGGACTGTCTGTGGCCTTAATGTTACCAGTCTCGCAAGTGTTTTCAGTTCTTTCATAGACGAATAGAAGCCGTAAGGTGAAGTATACGCACCCTACATTACCGCGGCGGCGCCTCACTAGGAACCTGCATACAACACCATAATGGACGCACAGGGAGTCACTGCTTGGTCTTTTTTTAAAATCAGGAAACGTGTCCAGTGCTGCTCTGTGCTGTTATCTGCTGCTCCAGAGGGAAACTTTGGTAAACTTTGGTAGAAAAGTCAAAGCCACAAAGCTCTGCTCCATGAAATATATTCTCCTTTTGCTAAACCTCCAGTAAATCCGCTTGTTTCCGTCGCGTTCTGAGCTCCACGTTGACCGCCGACGTCTGGTGAGCCGCCCAGTTCTACTTTTATGGATCCACTTTTTACACAATCATGCATTCAGGATTTTTATATTAAATGTGTTTCATCTAAATGCGATGCGGTAAATTATTGAGCTTGATTATTTAATTTGCCTGGAAAGCAATTCTGCTGGGTTCAGTAAGCGAAGTGAACTTTCATTTTGCTCAGCACTTGACTGGTGGAGGTTGGTCAGTTAGAAGAGGCACAGCTGACTGCAATCAAGCCAGAAAAGCCTGATTTCACCATCAGTGTAAATGCGTTCAGTTCTGCCTCTGCACTAATGGCCGCGGCTCCCGCAAGCGTAACACATAAATCGGCTGTCAGATGCGTTTATAGTGAGTGTTTGGGAGTCGGTGGGCCATGGGAGGGTTGTGATCTCGCAGTTTAGCCTGCAGGAGTTTGATGTGACGAAATAGAAATGAGATCATGATGACTGAAAACCAGTTTGTATCCCGACGTGTTTACAGAATTATGAAGAATTATGGCGTCGGTGGTTGAAGTGAAGTCGGAGAAAGTTTAAATGGTCCGAAACCTGTCGAGATAAACACTGTTGGGTTTATGTGTTTCCTGTATGTGAGAGAAAAGACCACCTTTGATTAATGACACCTCAGGGAAACTGAGACTGTATTTTGTCTGGAAAGAGCGTTTGGGTCCGTAGTCGTCCCATACTTGGGCCGATAGCTGCCCTGTTTCTTGAAGAAGGGGCTTTTTATCTTTTCGTTGAAGGAATTTGACGCATCGCAGTTTACCAAAACCCTGTCAGGTGTTGATGTAGAGCAGCGTGGGGCGGCTTGTTTGTCACACGTCAGACCTGGAAAGTCCGTTTTGAAAGCCTGCTGCCTCCAAAACCCCATTTTTTGTCGCACCAAATCCCGTCGAGCCGTACCGACCCACGTCACTGAATGTCCACTATGTTTGCTCTGCCGTGCCTATCTAGATGTATACTGTTGCTGTCCATGGTGGTTCTGTTTCTTAATTACTGCTGCATCAGTGGTGTTTATCTCTGAGTGAAGAGTTTAATTTAAGGCTTGTATTTTTACTGTGGATGGGTGATTGAACATCGAGGGTGTAAATATTCTTTGTTTAAATGGTTTCTACTGAATAAAACCTGTGTGTCTGCAGGTAACTGAACTTTTTCTGATCTTAATATTTCGTTCTGTCATGTCAGAAATACTGCTTGTTTTGGGGGTTTTTGTGTTATATTATTGATTGCGTTTCATTGCTAAGTTTATGGAAAATGTGACTTCATGGTGGCGCCAGAGGAACAATCATGGAGTTATCACCGAATTCAGACGGTTTCATTACAATCCATGAGACAGTTTTTGAGAGATTTCAGTCTGGACCATAGCAGTCCACTGACTGATGACAAGAAATTCAGTTTTATCTTGTGTTTAATTCCAATATTTGGCCACTTCTTCCATGTAAATCCTTCAATCCTGCATGCAGGAGTCCGATAATTGGTTGATTTTTTTCGTCCTCCCCAACGAAGGGAGAAAAACGAGTCACTCGTACGCCAACATCTGTTCTCCAACTTCCGATGTGTCATTTCCAGTATTTCATGGTTTATTAAATCTTTTTAATTCCTGCTGCCTAAGTAGTGACGAGAAATTTCCACCGGAGCAAAGACGTGCGTTTAATTCCTCTATTAACCTTGAGCGCTTAATGCGAGCAGACTTGACCGTGAATGAAGAGTTACGGCGGCGGAAGAGTCGCTGCTCGTCTCGCGTAACGTTCGCTGTGACTTTGACTATAAAGACGAGCTCAAGGTAAATCATCCACATGTTTACGAACTGAAATCTGAAAGAACATCATGAACACTTGATTGGAAGCTACTTCTACTCATCCCCAGATAACATGGATTACAGGGAAAGCTTCTGACTTCTGGATCTGAATATGGTTTGTTTATTATTCCCAATTTAATTATACCACAATTAATCCTTTCACACTTCAAGGGATAAGGCTGGCATTACTCTATATTTTTTTTTTTAATTCTCCTCAAATCCCCTGAAAACCAACAATGTGTTCGCCAGACTTGCAGAACTTTCTGACTTTTCTGTCTGTGGCGTTTAATCCCAAATCTGCTCCAAATTAATGTGTCAGATGCTTAAAAACGCTCATAAATATGCCGTAAACTGTATTTTCACATTGAAAAGGGCTCCTCAGTGATTCACCCGTACAGCTGGCTACTGCTGGTTTTGTCACACAACACAATTGCGAGGGACAGTTTCAGCGGCGGATTAATGCACATCTGATGCTCGCTGGGAGTCGACATGTCAGCCGGTGCAACAGCGTCGCTCGCTGATGTGTTTTTAATCGGTTTCTTTTTGGATTGCAAATAGAGATCCGTGGCACGGAGGCAAAAGATAAATGAGGCTTTAGGTACGCGGACACAGCTCTCACTGGATTTACCGTTTTTAAAAAATGGCATGTCTGTGGCCACATCGGGGCGTCTTATTACGACATTCTTAAAAGCGATTTTTTATGATGTTTGATCTATATTTGGTTTTATTGGTGCTGAAAAACCTTCAGTTCCTCTGTGTTCTCCAGTCAGATATGACATGCGGCTACTTTATAAATAATCTAAACCTCATTTATCTTTGGTGGAACGCCACCTTTAAGGTCACGTATTCATGATTTTTATGTTGATGACGGCGACAAAGAAGATAAAAGACCAGAAGTGACTCATTTAGCTGCACAGTAAGCTCCCCACAGAGGCTATTTAAAATCACTCTGCTTTCTCATTTCACATCCTAATTATTTTTCACGGCTGATTCTTCCACATAAAAGAATAGTGGCTTTTTTTTTTTAAAGCAAATTGGGTGGCCTGATCTCACATTTTTATAAAATTGTAGTCAAAGCGATTCTGCAGAAGTTGCTTTGCAAAATCTTGTTTGGAGCTTTTTGAAGCAAGTGGAGGGTTTAATGTACAGTATTTTGCCAGCTGATTGGTTGAAACTCCCACTTGCTGATGCTGATTATTCTGATTAATGTGATTATTACTGAATCCAAGCCATAGCAACGGTGACAGCTCTACTATTTGACCAGAGTCGTGGGCGATGAAGCGTTGGTGTTCATAGCTTCCTGCCTGCTGAGGCTTCGCTGACTGTGACCCTGCATCACCGAACACTCGGATCAATATTGTTTTTGCTGGTTCAATCGACTAATTGAGCCATGTTGGGGGGGAGAAGAAAAAAAAGACGACACACCTTGACACGGCGGTCACTTTGCTCCAGTCGATAACTCATCTGCATATTCCTGCTGATGTGTTTATTTTACTTTCTGTACTTATTCAGTTTCTGCTTATTTCCTTTTTTTAAAAAAAAAAAAAAATCTAAACAAATGAGTTTTTCCGAGCCGAGCGGTTTGTTTTTCACTGTTTGCTAAACTTCCCTCTGTTAATGTGCCATCCATCAAACCTGCATCCACTGTACAGACGACTGATTCAGCACTTTGTAACTCAACTTGTGGCTTATTGCGATGTTCACTGAAGTCCAACTTTTTTCATGCCCACAGAATTTTTCAATAAAGCTTTTCAGTGAAAGCGTCGGCCCTCTTTCTTGATCGGTATTTAATTTCACACGTCTTTTAGAAAAAGCGTGTTTCCTGTAAATGAAGCCGCGCTGGAGGCAGCTCGTATTTGTGACCTTCTGCCTCGGACTCCTCTCTCCAGTGAACTCTGTGTGTCTTTGCAGCTTCAGGCTTTCTGAAATCCTCTCCTTTGCGATGCTGCAACGATTTGTACACACAAAAATACCTTTAAAAAAACTCAGACATGGAAAACATAAAGGGTGCCTTGTGGAATCGGCTTTGATTTTGCCCAGTTGTAAAACGTAAAATCCAATATTTTCTGTGCAACTTCCAAAACCGCTGGATGTCACGTTTAGCCTCCTCTCACTTGAATTGATCTACAGAATGGCCACAAAAAACTAATCCTGGAGTCACTTTAAAACTCCAAACATTAGCATTGTTAAATACGAGGTGTGTCAGAAAAGATGCATTCCAAACTACAAACTACTAGTTTTCCCCTTCAGAACATCAACCAGCACATCTACAAGGAGATCCTGCAGCGTTTGCTTCGTTCAGTTCAGAGATGAGGCCAGAGTTGTGGCAGGACAAGTCGTGGCTGCTTCACCATGACAACCTGCTCACAATGTCCTGAGCATCCCACAGTTCCTGGCTGCGAAGAACAACCTCCCTACTCACCCCACCTGCCTCCGTGGGATTGTTTCCTCTTCCCCAAGCTCAAGGGGGTCATCAAGGGGACCCGTTTAGAAGATGTGGACGGCATCAAGATGGCTGTGACGACGGAGCTGCAGAGGATCCTGGAAGAATCTGTGCACGGCGGCGTGGCAGAGAAGGCTGGGAAAGTGTGATAGACTCCAGGAGGATTACTTCATTTGTAGCTTGGATTTGAAATATATCTTTCGTGACACCAGTCCTGAAACTTTTCTGACACACCTTGTATATTGATCACCTGTCTCTGCGTCTCTACACTTGTATCTGTTTCTGTGATCTTTCTGACAGGATCAGACCTGGAAACAAAGACTGGAGCAGAGAAGAACCCCAAAAAACAGCAGCAAAACCTCTCACCGTGAGCTGAAGATGAAACGAGTGCACATGAATTAGGTAAAAAACAAGAATAAAATACTGTCTTTTTAAATTCTTTGGATATTTAGGGCATTGACTAAACACTGAGCTGCACTTTTGTGTTTGCTCTGCAGCATGGGAGGCCACTCTAATGCGTTTATAGCTGAGTAAAGGGTCAACAGTTTCAATGGGAGGGACTCACGTGCACTAACATGCATTTAAACCTGGACCAGCTGCCAAAACAGAAAAGAGAAGCTCAGACTAGAACACACACAGAAGGAGAGTAACTTCAGCCTCTGTTACGTCGTCACACAGCAGATAACTTTGTTATATTAATGCTGTATTTATGTTCATAATCTTGCATTTTGAGCCTTTTCGTTGAGCATTTTAACTTTATGCTACCTGTTACTTAAACTCCGCTATACATCAGAGAGAAATGTCGTCCTTTTTACTCCACTGCATTTATCTGTAGATACTTTAGAGCAGATTAAGACTTTGCATTTGAATAATTGCAGTAAATTAAGCTTCCTGACATAGTAAGTGAGTAAAACCGGCTCTACCTCAGTGAGCTACAACATTTAAATGCTGCTTGTGTTTTAGTATAACATAAAAATAAAAACACTGACAAACTACATTTACACCTAAAGTATATTTTGCTGATACTATTCAAGCTTTAGGACTTTGCTTCAGTTGCACTTGTGACCAGTGTGTGTGTGATTGTCGTGGGAAGTTAAAGACATAGTCAGAGAATCTTGTGCAAACTCTTCCTCGTAGAGCCAATTCTCTTCCAGCAGCAATTTAACGCCCACGGTTCAGGGAATAACATGCTAAGTAATCACACGCTGAAACACCAACTCCAGCTGCCATCGTCTTAATTACTTGCAGATAGCTTCAGTACTGCAACACCAGGGGGCAGAAGAAACCATCCATCACTGTCTGCACTGGAAGCACTTCTTAATGATTCTAATGAATGCACGGGCTCGCGGTTGCCTGTAAATGCACCGAGCAGGACTCTACCAGGAAATGTTTTTCCATCTTTGAATAACAGAAGCGTCTGCACACGGGGAGGCAGTTACAGAGGAACGGAGATGAACACGGGAAGGAGGAGACTCATGCGTGGACAATATTAACATAACCAACATTTATGTTTCTTCTCTTCTTCTTCATTTATGCAGTTTCATCTCTTGCACCAAGTGGCTCCAGAAAAATCAAACAGTTTTTTGTGTGGTTTTAATGTTAAATTGGGCCATAAATGAATGAAAACTCACATATAAAAGATCCACTCTGACTGGGTTGTGGTGTCACGAATCAGAATGAAAACTGAAAAAGAGACTGAAAAGTGAGACTTCAGTCTTTGCTGGCATCGCTTCACTTTATTTTTACACAGCAGGTAGTTGTCTGCTGCTTTATTAATGTTGTGTTTATGTTCAAAATTTTGTATTTTGCACCTTTGTGCACGATTCCAATATACTTGTACTGAAGTATTCTTACTTTAAGCTACCTTTTACTTCAACTGCACTATTTGTCAGAGAAATATTGAACTTTATTCTCTACTGCACTTTCCTGTGGTGACTTTACAGATGAATTTATGAGTTTTTTAATCTATAATACAATTAATTATTATACAGTAAGTTAAATAAAGTGGCTCAACTCCAGTGAGCTACAATAGAAGTCATAGAAGAGTCATGCAACAAACACAGGACGCTGGATTGCACCAACTCTTAACATAATCACCTTTTTTTGTGTCTTTTACATTTAATTTAATAGTTTAAAAGTGGCTGCAGCAGACTAAACAGTTTGTCATGTGGTTTTAATGGTCAAACCAGGTCATAAATAAAAATGAAGATCCGCATATAAAGGATCCACATGCTCCGTCTGGTTGGTGGCGTCGCAAATCAAAATGAAAAGTGACACAGAAATCCACGTAATAACGCAGAAACGTGAGACTTCAGTCTTTGCTGGCATCATTTCACTTTGTTTTTACACAGCAGATAATTGTCTGCTGCTTTAATAATGTCATGTTTGTGTTCAAAATCTTGTATTTTGCACATTTAAGCACAATTCTAATATACTTGTACTTGAGTATTTTTACTTTATGCTACCATTACATCATATGGCAAAGAGATATATTGGAACTTTTTTCTCCATTACATTTACCTGTGATGACTTTACAGATGAGAGTTGTTTTTTAATATAAAATACGATTGACAACTATACTGTACGGTATATTAAGTGAGTAAGATTGGCTCTACTTCAGTGAGCTACAGAGGAAGTCATAGAAGAGTCATGCAGTAAACCCATGACGCTGGATTGCACCTACCCTCAGCATAATTACCTTTTTGAGTGATTTAAATCAGATTTTATAGTTTAAAAGTGGCTGCAGCAGACCAAACAGTTTGTCATGTGCTTTAAATGGTCAAACCAGGTCATAAATAAATGAAGATCCGCATATAAAGGATGCACGCGGTTCGTCTGGTTGGTGGCGTCGCAAATCAAAATGAAAACTGACACACAAATCCACGTAATAACGCAGGAGGCCACAATAACAGGCCAAAGCCGGCGTGTGACAGTCTCGCTCGGTGAATGTGCAGCAGGAAACACATGGGTAATTTCCAGCCTCCTGACACCTTTATTGCGTCCTCCCTCTGGTGACAGCTGCTGCAGCCCGTCTGACATTTTTAAATCTTTAAATCCGTGACTACAATAAATGTACAACACGCACGTCCTCTGACATTTTTCTCTCTCTGAGATTTTCATCTGGGGCCAAGGAGGAGGGAATATGGAAAATGGGAGCTGGTATCTGAAGGCTGTCACATGTTTAATATCACATATGGTTAGAATAAGAACACGTCTTATTACCATGCAGGACACAAACAGACGATCTGCTCTCTGCCCAGAATTAGGTTTGTTTCGCTGCAGGGAAACGTCTGCTTCGTTTATTTGTTCTATGAATGTAAGGATTTTAATCTGATTTGATAGGAATCATAATTAAAAGACTTCAGGCTTTCCCGCATCAGGAAACAGTTAACTTTAGGTGTTTCTGCATTAAAAAGCTACAACTTTCACAGCTTTATTACCACTGATTACCAATCAAGCAGTTGCAAGATGTTATTTTTCTCATTAGCTTCCTCAGTAGTGGCCTACAGACAGTCTGGTTCTGACGGACCAGAGGACGTACAGCTAAAGGTTAAGCGCTTCATTTTCACAACTCAAAGTGTTTCGACAGCTCTCTGTGTGCGTAGAACGGCGTTTCAACATTTAATAGCTACACAGGATATCTGTGATTCACTTCTCCCACTTCATATAGGACATGTCAGATATCCACGTCGTCTTTCTTCCTCTGTCACTTCCACCGTTCGTGTCTTTGGGGGTTTTTCATTACAGATATCTACAGTTCAGCTGCAGATATCCGCTCTTCACACTGTGGATATCTGCAGCTGAATCGTGTCAGATTGTAATTCCAGTATGAGGTATCTACGGTTTAACGCTGACGAGTCGTAACTCTAGTTCCAGATAACTTTCATTCAGACTGACGGGGTAGATATCTGCAAGTGGAATTATGACGAGTCAGGGTGTAGTTACGGATATCTGAGATTGCATCAGAAGCTATGGCAAGTCGGAGGCTGAGCAGCAACTTTAGCCACATATGATCAGCTGTTTTAACGCCATGTCTGAGCAGAAGGAGGCCACAGCTCCAGTCAGTTTGACGGGTTCAGGGCCAAACCACAGAAAATCTAAAGTTTATGTTAAATATATGTTTGTGGTCTACTAGTTGGTGGTCAAGAGGTCCAACCAACAGCCAACTTTGAAGTTTGGACCATTATGGTTCTGGCATAAATATTTAGTCTCAAACTGGATCAAGCCACAGGATTCGCTGATCGTTATATCGCAGGTAGATACACATGTTTGCAATACAAGATGGCCGACAGCACCACCTCAAGCCCTGTGAAAACTCAACTCGTAGGTAAAATAAAAACTGAATTAACCACCACCAAGAATCTATTTCTACTCAATGGTCCTCAAAAGTATCTCTAGTTCCTCATAAACTGTTCAGTGCTGTTTAGCAAGACAAACCTTGAATCTGTTTTTTTCTCAAAAAGTAGAAAATGTGGTACGGCCCGCTTTGGCACTCAGCAAAAAGAAAAGGCAGAATTAAAACTTAGATAAGTCATCATAAAGTGGCTGCTTCTATCTCTGGACAGTGTTGAAACATCTTTGGATGCATATCATGACTCCTCCAACAACCAGGATTGTTTTAAAGCAGCGCAAAATTTTGACCCCATTTTTCTCTAAAACTAGTAAATGTGGTTCGGCCTGCTTTGGCACTGAACTCCTCATTTCATCCACAAGTCTTTAACAACACCCATGTTCTCCACAAACTCTTGGCTGATGAGATCTTCCTATTTCCTTGCATTTTCTAACAATTGAAATTTCAGCCAAAGTGTGCACAAACTCGTGTATAATCTGCTTGTTCTTTTCTATTATCCACCAAATACTTCACTGGACCGACATCCAATCAGAAGCCTTGCATGGACAGCAGCAACACAACAATGTAGACTTGACATAATGACGTTTGAGATCTCTCCAACTACCATTTTGACGAATGCAAACTGGATTACAGATATCTCTAACTGTCGTTATCGGGAATAAAAATACAGATTAGCCACAGTGCACTTACAGCTGGTCAAAATCCATCCATTATCTATACACCACTTAATCCTCACTAGGGTCTTGGGGCGGCTGGAGTCTATCCCAGCTGACTCAGGGTGTGTAATACTAACAATGACATGGTAACAACCTGTTAATGTATTTTGCTTTATCGTCTATTTTACCTTAAATGGGGTAATAATCTACAAAATTAACTTCATGCTGTAATGAGGAAGACTTCAAGCTACTGACTGAGACCATGAACTCATTGGGAAAATGTTTAATGAAGTAATAAATCAAGTGAGAAATAGAATCATTTTCTCATAGACCTGACTTCTTTAGGAGTCGCCCCCTGCTGGTGACTAGAAAGAATGAAGGTTTAATACACTTTCAAATTGGTATTACTTTATAGATCCAGGAGAAATGGTAGAAAAAGGTAATTCTGTGTTTAACTGTATGATCTGTGGGTGATTGTCTCCAAACCGACTCCAGATGCCTTCATGGACCTCAAGGCTTTAAAGTCTGCGAGTATGTGGGGTTGTGCTAATAGCTCTCGTTCTGCTGCTCTGATTTCGATGCTGGTGGAGCAACATTAAATCTTACCAAACCCACACATCCCTGAGACTAATACTAAGGGTTATGTTTTCAGAGGTTACGGTTCTGGGAACGTTCTGTTCGGCAGGTTCAAGTTATCTTTCATTTTGTACGCTTTCATGTAGGACTCCATTTTTACCAAAAAGCGCTTTTAGTAAATATTGATGTTGAAAATTCCCATCATGAGAGATGATATCAGCAGTGGAATACATGGCTGGATCGGATTAGAAATGATGCAAACCAACCTACACGTCAATACGAGCGCCGACTCTGTGCAACCAACATGAAATCATTTTGCATTGATCCCTTCAGAGCTTTTAGCAGCTAGCCGCGTGGGAATTACCGCTGCAGCCAGATGGTTCAGACTCCAAACATAATCCAACATCTTTTAATTCTTCAGTGCGTAATTAGATTTGGGTGTTTCTCAGGTCTGGTGCTGCTGTGGAGGGATGCTGTGTGGACGGACTGGAGTAGTCGGTGGTTTGGCTCACAGAGTTGGCCCGAGGCTTAAAGCTGCATCCCTCTCCCTAAAGAATACGAAGAATACATTTTCAGAAACTAATTGTTGCCTGAGGTTGAATGTAGAGGGATTTTCACGCAGAACATTCAGCTTTTTTGCCAACAAATTGGGTCAAAAAACTCTTGTAATTGCTTTACTTTCCCTGTAACATATTCAGTCTGGTATTTTGCACGTTCACTGGTCTGTGTACAGACTGGATGCAGCTTTGTTTAGGGGGTGATGCTGCATAAAGGTTGGATCTGAAGCCGTCTTTGCAGGTGTCTTACATCCAGAGAGCAAACCTGTGACATTGGCTTCTCCGTGATCCTTCTGTGACTTCGGTCATTAACCGGGTTTTAATGGGAACAAGTGATTAATTCATGGATTGTAGAATGTTGAAGGTCACAGAAGAAGCCTGGTTCAGACTGTAATTCTCCTTCAGGGTCAACAGGAAGCAAGTCAAGTGTCTTCATTTGAGAGGCTGAAGGAAAAGGCACGAGTTGTCTCCTGAGTTACCGCTTCATTGATCCTTATGAATAAAAACTGATAGCTGAGTGCACTGTAAAAAAATAAAATAAATTAAACACAAAGAAAACAAAAAACTGGCCAAATCTTGAGGTAACTTCTACATAACAAAAAATTTGTATTTTTATAATTGGCAATTTATTAAATTTTAAATTTTTATTTATTTTTACAATGTTTGACTGTAAAATTACACTTTCAAAATAAAATGTTTTCAAATCAGCAAAAATCTAGTTATTTTACAAATATGTGCTGTTATTTGAGAGCTAAATTGTGCACATTAAGGATTTAAACACCGTGAATAATTTTCAAACTGTTATTTTTGCTGATTTTCCTCATTTTTAAAATTAAAATACAGATATTCTATATATATCTAGATATATCTAGAAAAATCACAGAAAATATCGAAAATATTAATTTACAAATTGGCTGAAAAAAAGGTCAAAGCTATTAATAGTGTCCACATCAAAAATCTGTATTTTTGAACAAGTTGTAATTTGTTATTAACTAAAATTATACTATTTTTATTGTTTTAATGTTTTTAAAAAATATATTTTACATATATTTGCTGTTGCATAGCAGAAAAATTAGGTATTTTATGAATTAAAAATATAAACAATTGTCTAAACTTATTTTATTGATTTGTCTTGTTTTGCTAGATTGCAGATTACATTTGGTAAAATCCAAAATAATATTATTTTAGAGAAATTCGGTGTTATTTGAAAGAAAAAACTGTGCATATAAAGTATTTAACTGTTGTTTTACAGATTCTTCCTGTTTTCTTTAATTCCAGTTAATATCTAGTAAAAATCACAGGAAAAAAAAGAAATTTAGCCACTGACTGTAAAAACAACAAAAACAAAACAGCCAAAACTGTAACACATAAAAAAAAAATCTGCATTTTTACAAATAGTAATTCATTCTTTTCCAATATGTGACCATAAAGTTACACTTTTGTTTTTGCATTCACTGAAAAAATCATAATTTTACAGATATTTGTCGTCATTTGTTAAATTTTTTGTATGTTATAGTCTTCCTAAATGTTTCTGTTGTCTCCCTTCCTGCATGATTTAAGCGTTTAACTAAATGAAAAACCTCCTAACTGGTGTTTTAGAGCGACATCAGTTCATCTTGACGTATGGCGCCGCTGCATCGTCTGTCTTACTTAAAGTCTAACTCTGTCTTTTATGATCTCTGACAGATGAGCACAAGACGACGTATTGACTCACATCTCACTTCGTTATGCGGCACAATGTGATGAGAACGTATGAGTCTCATTCATTTTAATTAGATTTTTATTGAGCGCACAGAAGTGCCATGAAGTCTAGAAACAGGAAGACGAACTAAAGAGCATCATACGACTGAATCATGACGTATATGATGACTGATGATGTTGTTCTATTATAGACACACATCTGTCAGTGCTGCTCCCAACATGGTTTATATGCTCCAGCTTTGTGTCACATCTCCTTTAAACTATATGTGTATGTGTGTTTATATGTGTGTGTGTGTGTGTGGTAAGTAAATAAAACAAAAATGCATGACGGGACTGAGATGAGGAGAAAAATGGAAAGTTTGTGATTGCATTGTGTTTA